>NC_136421.1:2775000-2935000 GCF_052625555.1 Lactuca saligna
TGGGTGATAATTAGGGATTCATATTCTAATCTATCTTTGTCCTTTCTAATTGTAGATGTCAAACGTTGCTGCGAGTTCTTTCACTTTGATGAGCCTTTGTCAAAAGGTCACCTTTGATGGAATGAACTTTAGCGAATGGATAAGATACATTCGCACGATTGCTCGCTATGAGGATAAGAAGTATGTCCTCGATGAGAAGCTCGAGAAAATCAACCCCGAAATCGCTACTCCTACCGAAATCACCGCTTTCGAAACTCACGAGCGTGATGCAACGAAAGTGCATTGCATCATGATCGCAACCATGAACTCCGAATTCCAAAAATCCTACGAGGACATGTATCCGTACGAAATGCACCAAGACTTATTGGAGAGATACCATCAAAACGCGAAACAAGAGCGTTATGAGATTTTCACCAACATGATTTCCGCTAAGATGGGTCATGGAGAATCTCTTACCGTGCACTTGCAAAAGATGCAAAGGTATGTCAACCGCCTTCGCAAGTTAAATGTTGACTTTGGGGAAGACTTGGCAATCGACATGGTGCTTCACTCTTTGCCTCCGAGCTACAATAAATTTAGGATGACCTATCACATGAACAAAGAAGAGGTCACCCTAAGTAAACTCCAAGGTCTCTTGAGGGTCGCTGAGAGCAACTTCAAGGACAAGTCTGCTGCACCAACTCCCAATCCGCCCGCTGCTCCTGTCTTGGCAATTGGACAAGGAAAAGGAAAGAAGAGGAAGGTTTCGTCAAAGAACCATCGCAAGGTGAAAGCCCGAGATGGTGCCTCTTCTAGTGGGACCAAAGTTGATCCCTCTAAGCCCTGCTCTAATCCGAAGGAGGCAGAGTGCCACCACTGCCACAAGATAGGACATTGGAAGAGAAGCTGCCCGGAGTACCTGCAAGCCATTAAGGAAGGAAAGATCAAGCCATCTTTCACAGGCATATATACAATTAAATCTAATGATTCCCACAATACTTCTTGGGTTCTTGATACCGGTTGTGGTTATCACATTTGTTCTAATGTGCAGGGACTAAGAAGAAGTAGAGATGTGGAGCATGGAAGAATAAATCTAATCATGGGGAACAGAAGATCGTCGCATGTGACCAAGATTGGAGTGTATTCTTTAGTGCTTAGGAATAGTTTATCTTTAGATTTGAACAATTGTTGCTATTCGCCAGAAATGGCTAGAAACATCATTTCTTTTCATGGTTTGTTTAGACAAGGTTTTAGATTTTCTTTTAATAATGAGAATGGTTCTATTTTAGCTTATCTAAATGGTGTCTTTTACTTTGAAGCTATACCATGTAATGGAATTTATGAAACTGTTATGATTGTTGATAACTTAGGAAATGATGTTTTGTATTTGGATTCTTCCAATAGTATGGATAAGGCATCCTTATGGCATTGTCGTCTTGGACATGTCAACAAGAAACGCATAGCCCAACTCCAAAAGGATGGAGTGTTGGAGTCATTCGACCTTGGGGAAGATGACACATGCGAGTCTTGTTTACTTGGAAAGATGACTAAGTCACCCTTCGCTGGTACGTGCGAAAGGGGTGAGGGTCTATTGGACCTCATACATACTGATGTATGTGGGCCGTTTAGATCTACCACGAAGGATGGAAACCGCTTCTACGTGACTTTTACCGATGACTATACTAGATATGGGTATATCTACTTAATCAAGCAAAAGTCAAAAACTTTTGAAAAATTAAAAGAGTTTAAGAGTGAAGTGGAGAATCAATTGGGCAGGAAGATCAAGATGCTTCGATCCGATCGAGGAGGAGAGTACCTAAGTCTTGAATTCTACGATTATCTCAAGGAGTGTGGAATAGTTTCACAATTGACGTCACCTAGGACACCACAATTGAATGGTGTGGCAGAAAGGCGTAATCGAACCTTGTTGGACATGGTTCGCTCTATGATGAGTCATGCTTCGCTATCTATCTCTTTTTGGGGGTATGCCTTAGAGACTGCCGCCCATATCCTTAACCGAGTCCCTACTAAGAAGGTTGCCAAAACACCTCACGAGATGTGGACGGGGAAAGCTCCTTCGTTAGCACATATCAAGGTTTGGGGTTGCGAGGCTTTCGTAAGACGAGATACTCGCGACAAGCTCGAACCTCGTAGTGAGCGATGTATTTTCATCGGCTACCCGCAGAAATCCTTTGGATATCTCTTCTATAGACCGAAGGACAATGTTGTCTTTTTTGCGAGGAGAGGAGTTTTCCGAGAACGAGAACTCATAGGCCAAGGAGACAGTGGGAGGCAAATCGATCTTGAAGAGATTCTAGAGTCGATAAATGAAGGAACCTCTACCGATGGCACTCAACCCGAGGAGGAAACTCCGGTTGAACTAATTGACATATCATTACCTCTTAGACGTTCCGAAAGAGTTAGGTTTCAACCCCAAATATATGCTTTTCATATTACTACCGAAGGGGACACATATATTAATGATAGTACACTAATAAATCTTGATGAACCTAATAGCTATAAGGAAGCCATGGCAGGCCCGGAGTCTGTGAAATGGAAAGAGGCAATGGATAGCGAGATCCAATCCATGTATGATAACCAAGTTTGGAATTTGGTTGATAATGTGCTTGGTCGTAAGACCGTTGGGTGCAAATGGATCTTCAAGAAGAAGACCGATGTGGATGGAAAGGTACACACATTTAAAGCGCGACTAGTTGCGAAGGGCTTTACTCAAAGGAGTTGACTATGAAGAGAACTTCTCACCAGTTGCGAAGATAAAATCTATTAGAGTGATGCTAGCTATTGCCGCATTTCATGATTATGAGATTTGGCAAATGGATGTCAAGACCGCTTTCCTTAACGGAAAGTTGGCTGAGGATGTTTACATGGCTCAGCCGGAGGGTTTTGTGGATCCGAAGCGTCCGAATAGAGTGTGTAAGCTTGAGAAGTCCATTTATGGACTTAAGCAAGCGTCTCGTAGATGGAATCTTTGCTTCGATGAGAAAGTCAAAGAGTTTGGATTTATACGAAGCGAAGATGAATCATGTGTATATGTCAAAGCCAGTGGGAGTGTAGTAAGCTTTCTCGTTCTATATGTCGATGACATATTACTCATGGGAAACGACATCCAGACTCTGCAGGAGGTTAAGTCCTGGCTCGGGAAGTGCTTCGCTATGAAGGACCTCAGAGAGGCTTCCTATATTTTGGGAATAAGGATAGTAAGAGAAAGAAGTAAGAGACTAATAGGACTTAGTCAGAACACTTACTTAGAGAAGGTACTAAAACGTTTTAGTATGGAAAACTCGAAGAAGGGAGAATTACCAATACAAAGCAATGCCAAGTTGAGTAAGACTCAAAGTCCGAGTACCGAAGCTGAGATAGCTTATATGAGCCGAGTACCATACGCTTCCGCAGTTGGCTCAATCATGTACGCTATGACTTGTACTCGCCCTGATGTAGCCATTGCTTTGAGCATGGTTAGTAGATATCAAGGGAACCCTGGCAAAGCCCATTGGGTTGCGGTGAAGAATATCCTTAAGTACCTTCGGAGGACGAAGGAATGGTTCCTAGTTCTCGGAGGGAGTGATGACTTGAAGGTGCGAGGGTATAGTGACGCCAGTTTTCAAACCGACAGGAACAACTACTGTTTGCAGTCGGGCTGGGTCTTTACCCTAAATGGAGGAGCAGTGACATGGAAGAGTTCCAAGCAGGAAACCGTAGCTGATTCAACGTGCAAATCAGAGTACATTGCAGCGAGCGAAGCGTCGAAGGAGGCAATATGGCTAAAGAACTTCATCGGTGATCTTGGAGTTGTACCTGCCATAAAGGAGCCCATGGAGATTTTCTGTGATAACGAAGGAGCGGTTGCCTTGACCAAGGAACCAAGGGATCATGGTAGATCAAGACATATCGATAGAAAATATCACTTTATTAGACACCGTGTAGAAGAAGGACAACTCGTAGTAAAGAGGATATCATCGGAAGATAACCCAGCAGATCCGCTTACGAAGGGACTGAGTAGGGTTAAGCACTTGCAGCATGCTAGGAGCATCAGGCTGAAGGATGATGTTAGCATAGATTAGATAGTATTAGAAACGTGTAATAGATAAATGTAATTGACATTTGATGATTAAATAAAGGAGTTTTATTTATAAGTAATGTTACTATCTTATGTTAATTGGTTAACTATTGTTTCACTTTGTATGTTTTGACTTCCAGAATAATTGAATTTATTAGGAATAATCGAATTATTCAAATTGTCCACAATCGTTCATATGTTGGAAGTAGATATGAATGAAGATTGTCATGAATAGGTGTGTAGAGTGTCTAAATGGTTTTAGACATAGCAAAAGATTGCTGCAACGTTCATGAGTGCTTATGAACTAGTTTTGAGCATTGGAACAAACCCGCGCTTGCTGGAATCACCTTATGGAATGTGATAGTAAAAGGGTATGGTTTGTTATTGGTTGATTGATTGTACATTGATAATGCGAAAACGCATTGGTAACTCGATGTTATAAAACGCATTGTTGTGTATAGTTGGTTAATGAATAAGTAAATGCATATAAGTCGAAGTTTATCTGTAACTTTTATCCTAAGAAGGAAAAAGTGATATCTCAGCCGCTCGATGATTTGATTTGACTTATGTGCCGGGCCCGGTCAGAACTGAATTGATGTGTTCGATTAAGTTCTATGTTGAATAAATCGGAAATCGAGAAACCAAATGCTTGATTGATTGTTCCATAGTATTGTCAGCATGATATCTAACAGAGGACTGTAAGATCCCTTATCTAAAGGACAAGATTGATTAGATCAGAGTTTGACAGCGTCTTTGAGAGCTACGATTGCAAACCGAATTGTACTTGCGCTTATAGTTACTAGACTTATCCAAGTGGGAGACTGTTGGAATAGTGTCTAAGGCTACAACTATATTAGGCAAGTATTTGACCCGGTTATGCATGGTCCTTTTGGGTTGCCTTCACCATAGCAACTTGATAGGATGATTTATTAAGAGAGAGTTCATATTATTAGTATATTATGAGAATAATATAAAGAATAATATATAGTTGTTTGATATAAGTCATAGAATTAATTGGAATTAATTTGGTGACTTAAAGAGATTAATTAAATAAGAGGGTATAAACTGTCAATTGTTTGATAGTTACACTTTAGACTATAAATCATTATCCAAGATAGGATGGACGATTTCTAGGGCTTGGATAAGCCAAAAATCGTCCATAGGGTTATCAAGGAAAGGATATGGATTAACTTAAAGTCTAAGTTATCCAATTAGGGTTAAAGTTGTAATCCTTAATGAGTCTACAAGTATAAATAGACCCTAGGGGTGAGGGAATTCGACACACCATCTAAAGTAGAGAGACTCTGGCCGAATTCCTCCCCTCTCCTCTCTCCCAAATCATCATCCTTGCTATTGGTGTTTGTAAGCCATTAGAGGAGTGACAATTGTAACTCTAGAAGCTCCATGACAACAAGATCAACAAGGAATCAAGAGGTATGATTCTAGATCTGTTTCAATATTGTTTTTACATCTGAATAGTCATTAGAAGTCTTGGATTCAAAGCATGTTTGATTAGAAAGCCTATATCCGAGCATTAGGGTTTTGCATGCGCACATAGGAAAGTTCTTATGGCTAAAACCCATCACCTCTCACCTCCTCACCTATCACCTCTCCCATGAAAACACACACTCGAAAACACCCTAACTGCCACCACTATACACCATCACCGCCACCGTCAGCAACCTTCGTCGCCCTTTTCCTTTCTTCTGTTAACTTCGCCGCCCTTTTCCTTTCTTCTGTTAACTTCGCCGCCCTCTTCCTTTCTTTTGTTAACTCCCATGTCCTGAAACCCTAACCGCCGTCACAAACCTCTGTCGCCACCCTTCTCGTTCCGGGACTAGGATTTTCATCTTAAAGATCTGATTAGAAGGCGTCGTCGGTTGAGAAGGAGAGAGACGAAGTTAGGGTTTGCAGAGGCGACGACAACAACTGGAACGAGGGGGCAAGTCTAAACCCTAGCCGCAACTACCTTAGACCACCTGCTAGGGTTTCAGTACACTTGTGGCGGCTTATGAAGATGCAATTCAGGCAACCATTTTGAGCAGCGAATCAAATAAAAAAGTTTTGGACCTGTTGGGATTCTACTGTCATCGTTTATTCCGTCCTCCCTCTTAAACGACCACCACATCTGAAAACCCTAGTAGTGACGGCTATGAAACCCTAGTAGCGGGGGCTCTAAAAAACCTAGTTATGATGGCGGGTTGTGGTTCCCGGTACATGGTGTTTTTTTGTAAGGGACATCAGAGAAAGTAGGAGGTGGTTCTCTAGTTCTGCAAAGACAGATGGATTGGCCGGAGAAATAAGTGAAGGTTGTGGTGGTGGTCCTTTGGTTTGGTGGCATTTTGACCAGAAAATGGTAGTCCTGTAGGCGGTGGCGGTGGTCAACTGGTCATCCGGTAGACAGTGGAGGTGGTCGTCCGGTAGGCGGTGGAGGTGGTCGTCCGACAATCTGATGTGTGTGTGTGTGTGTTTGGGGAAAAACTTCACATATCTAATTTTTATTGGACATTTGAGAGAGAGAGAGAGAGAGAGTATTTTTTTTCTTTTTCTTTTTTTAATTTTTGTAATAAAAAATTGAAAAAAAGAAAATACAAGGGCAATCGTCATTTAATAAAAAATCAAACCAAAATGGACCAAACTAGCAACAAAATGGAAACTTTTGGACCATTGATGCTAATCCAAACCTGTTTGGTCTAAAGTGACAATTTCCAACATACCATAGGGACCATTCTTACAATTGTCTTTAAATTTTAAAAATTTGCATCATTTCATTTTGGGATCAATTTTTTTTAAACATCCTACAATTATGTATTTTAAATATAATTATGTTTTTTCAAGGTGTGGTTTTGAATCATAATTTATAAATAGATAGATCATTATTGTTTTCTTATTATAAAATTACTTCAGTTAAATATTTCAGTAACGATAAAGGTAAAACTTTTATATCTTGTAATTTTGGATCATAACAACATTTTGCATCATAAATTTTGGATTGTAAATTTAGGATCATAAATTTCAATTATTAATATGCATGATCCAAAAATTATGATTCATAGTATCTTCTGGATCATAGACCTTGTGTATCATATTGAGATCATAAGTTGCATCTTCTAAATCAAACAATTTTGAATCATAATTATATTTACTTCAAAAATTACCAAGATCTAAACTTTTATATTATATATACTTCACAAATTACAAAGATCCAAACTTTAGATGATATAACATCTGTCATCATAAGTTTAGGGTCATGAATATCAATCGTTAATAGCATATTCTCATGTTTGGTATCTCTTACTTTTATGAACAAAAACTTGTTATGGTCCAAAACCTATTATGAACCAAAACATATATATGAATCAAAACTTATGTGAAAAAATATATAGATGGTTCAAATTAGTGTGATTCAAGAGATGAGACACCAGAAAAAGTGGAAGCCATTTCTCACAAACCCTTAAAACAATGTCAAAAAGAGATTCTTCATCTCATTTGTTGCAAGTAATCTTGGTGTTTTTTTTAATTAGAGTTTGTTCTTGATTTGTATTCATGTCATTATTCATATTTGAACAAAACATATTTATAAAAAAATCTATGTATAAATATTAAGCACATGAGAAATTCAAACGAAAACAATTATGTAATTGAGAACGCAAGAATAGAATAATCATATGTAAATAACAAGTTTTGATCACAAGTGAATAGCTTAATTATATGTTAATAAAATAGTATAATCACATGTGATTAAATACATAGTATAAGGAAATTATTATAAAATAAAAATAAAAATAAATAAAAAAGAATTTGTTATGAGTGTATTCATATGTGAATAAAAGGTTTTAATCACTTGAAAAACTTAATCATATGTGAATTATATGGTTTAATCACATGTTAATAAATAGATATACTAAAAATTTTTTGGTATGTATATATTCATATGTGAATAACAGTTTTTATCATATGTGAATAACTTAACCATATGTGAATAACATAAGTTAATCACACAATTATCAAGATCGAGATCCTACGTATGATCGTTTTTGGATTTGCAAGATCTTGATCCTTAAGATCCCACAAAAAAATATATATTTTTATTTTTTATTTTTTAATTATAAAAATTATTTCAAACATTCAATTTTTCATTCAAAAGTTATAAAAACTTCAAAATATTAATCATAAGTCACAACACAAAATAATAAATGGTAAATTGGTAAAGAGTAAAAGACATTTAAAAAAATCAAGGGAAGGTAGGATGGATCTGATCTCGATCCTACCTACCTACGATCTTACGATCCTACCTGCGATCTTACCTCATATATGATCCGTTTACTATCCAGATCGTTTTTCATACCTAGGATCGTATGATCCTACGATCAGGATCGCGATCTTGACAATCATGGTTAACCACATATGATTAAATAAATATAGCAAGAAAATTTATTAAAAAAAATCGTTATATGTATATTCATATGTGAATAAAAGGTTTTAATCAAACATGAAAAACTTAATCATATGTGAACAACATGGTTTAATCACATATCAATATTAAAAAGTAAAAAAATTTGTTATGTATATATTCATATGGGTATAACAATTCTTAATCATACATGTATAATAAGAAAATTTATTAAAAAATTAAGAAAAATTATTATTTATATATTCACATGTGAAGAAAAGGTTTTAATCATATGTGAATAACATGGTTTTAACACATACCATATAATAAAAAAATATTTAAAAAAAATTCATTATGTGTATATTCGCATGTGAATAATATGCTTTAATCATATGAATAACATTGTTTATGTGAATAACATTATTTAATCACATGTTAATAACATAGTTTAATCACATATAAATAACTTAATCGCATGTGGTGGTGGTGGGGAGGTCAAAGTGGTGGTTCACGTTGGCAAAGGGTGGTGGTGTTGGTAGGGTGGTGGGGCTAGGGTAGGAATGGGTGTGGTGATCGTGGTTGTGATGGGTCTTGGGTGATTGTTGAGGGTGATAGTGGGTGGTGGTGGTGGTGAGTGGTAGGTGGTGTGCGATATTGGTGGGGGTGGTTGGTACGTAGTTAGGTGGTAGCTGATGGTGGTGAGTGGTAATGGTAGGATGGTTGGTGGGTGGTGGTGTGTTATGATGGGTGGTAGTGTGGACGATTGGGTGGTGATGGTGGAGGTGGGTGGTAGTGGTGGTGGGAAGTGGGTGGTGGTGTTGATGGTAGTAGTTGAAAAAACTCAGACTTAAAATTTCAAGCTTGAGCCTCAAATTACACAATAAAAACCCTACTGATTGGCACATGTTACTATAAACCATGATTAGAACTAGAACCACAAATGACACGGGCTTTCATTAAAAAAAAAAAAAAAAAAATTAAATCCAGTTGAACTTTATTGAGTTAGAATAGAAAAATGAGCTCAAAACATATATATAACAACACAAATTCAAAGTATTAGAGAAATTGACTAGATTTCTTATAAAACCTACGAACATATGTTTTAAAAATTACTAAGGACTTGTATGGGAACAAAAAATCAGTAAATCATATGAAGTGACTAGTGAGCAAATGATGAACAGTAAGCAGCAAAACTACAGATATTTAATACAAATTGAAGAACCATGATCATGTATTCATGATTGTTCACATAACTTGCCTGTCAGCAGCATCTGCAACAATGGGCAATCTAGGAACTTGCCCCAAAAAGCAAGAAGATGAACCATAAATCAAGGACACCAACAGAAACAAAAACACAGTGCTATCCACACTCATCAACAGATCTAACCCGATTCCATCTTTTGGATTAAAAGTTCTCTCTAAAAGATCAGGGAAAATCAACAGCACATCCAACACAATAACCTGCATGGTATTGAACCTCACATACCTACTGAAGTTAGGGTTTCTGACAACAACGAAGTAAAGTGTCAAAAACACTAAGAATCCATTGAATGGGAAGCTTTTGAACACCCTGATTGCAGGCACAAGAGGTTGAATTAAGGTTTCCATGAATGAGAATTGGGTGATTACGTATTTGCCGTATTGGATTCCATCAAAGAAGGGGTAGAAGTAACATACGGCTGAGATTAATCGGTCTGGTATGTCGACAGAGTCACTGTCGTTGGATTTGGCGACGATGAGACGGCGGTGACTGGATTTGATTTGGATCTGGTGGTGGTGGGGTGTTAGAGAGAGAAGAGGAGGTGGGGTTTTGAGATTGAGGGGGAGGAATGAAGTTGAATAAAGGGGCAGACTTCTTCTACATGATGAGAGCTTGAAAGGAGCTGCTGTTGATGATAGGGTGTTGGCCATGGACATGGACATGGCCATGGAGATTGGAGAAGAAGGAAGTGATTTCTCTTACAGTTACAGAGAGAAAGAGAAAGAAAGACAAGGAGGGAGGGAGGGACTGAACAAATAATATCAAACGGAGGTAGTTGAGTTGAGGAGGAGGGATAGCCGTTTGCCCGCTTCTCAACCATATCCTTTCAAAGGTCCATAGGAAAGAAAGGCCCAATACCAACAAATTCAATTTCAGGTGTCTGCAATGCACAGTTAGATTTGGAGAGAAAAAACGGAACTAGACGAAAATTGATTCAATGTGTAAATCTTATGATTCATGTACAAGTCTGAATGCAAAATCAGTAAGGCTAGAGGGACCTCATTTTGTCACACTTCTTTTACCATAAGGAGTGCTCCTTTTTTTGGCTGCATACCCCAAACCGTACTCTCCAAACCACATAAGTAGGCGGTGTTTACTGCGGTTTCAAATGCTCTGGTCTAAGATTGCATGTTTTATAAATTGACATAGTACCTTAATGCCTTAATGTGTAGTTTGTATTTTAATCATGATAGCATTATACTTTTCAATATATATATATATATATATATATATATATATATATATATATATATATATATATATATATATATATATATATATATATATGGAGAGAGGGGTTCATATCCTCTCTACATGTATTGTGTAAATGTAGGAAACAATAGAATTTAAGAATAATTAAATAATTAATAAGATAATTATGTAATTTAGCATATAATAATCATAATAAAACTCTTAAATCATTCATTACAAAAAAAAAAGTTCTATAAGTACTCTTCCTTCGTTTTCAATACCACCCTGTTGATGTGATTTTTTTGTCTTTTGTTGTTTTTTTTTTCCTTATTTTGTTTTTTTATTGTTTTTAATTCTTTTTTATTCTTTTATTTTAATAATAATAATAATAATAATAATATTATTATTATTAGTATTATTATTACTATTACTATTATAACTATTATCGATAACCATAGAAAAATCGAACAACGTTTTAAAATTCAGATGATATTTTAGAATTTTGGACGACATTATAAATTTGGATGACATAATAAAATTCAAACGACTATATAAAACGGAACAAAAATAAAGTTTGTCTTTATTTATTACGAATATATTAATTGGTTCGGTATTACATTTGTGTAGTACATTATGCGAATTGAAAGCAAACTTTACTTTTGTTTCATTTTATATAGTCGTTCGAATTTTATAATGTCATTTGAGTTTATAATGTTGTTGGAAATTTTAAAATGTTATCTGAATTTATATGATTATCGAAATTTATAATAATAATAATATTAATAATAAAAAGAAAAAATAAAAGAAAAAACAACAGACTAACAAAAAGGGAAAAAAAAAAAAAGAAAAAAAAAAGACTAATATCATATCAAAAGTAAAAAAAATTGATTAGATTGATGTTAAGGGGTAAAATTTATTAGGGTACTTATAGTACAACCTCAAAAAAAAAAAAAAAAAAAAAAAAAAAAAAAAAAAAAAAATCTCTTTTTACCAACTCTTTAACCTAACCTCCCATATCAGTACGTATTACTGTCTCTTATTTTTTTTTTTACTGACGAATGAAACCTTAACCATCATATGATCGAAGGAGGGTCGGAGCTGCCAACCGGCGACGACGATGATGGCGTCGTAGCCAAGGCACGAAAGTATGACCTTTTTTTGTGCGATTCAGAGATAGAAATATTGATTTCGGTGATGACCATTTTGTTTCCTCTCTTGTTCTTGCCTTCTTCCCCCGTTATTAAATCAATGATTTTCTGGAACAATTCTTTTTTTTTTTTTTTTTCCTTCTCGTTCTTGACTTCACCTTGAAGGCTTGAACCCTAACCTACAAATTACATGTAATATTCTGATTTCACAATTTTCCTAAGTATGAACATGTTTTAGATTTTTATCAATTACGATTTTGTTCATTAATGTAAGTAAATTGATGTCAAGTTTATCAGGAAATTGAAAATTTTAACCAAAGAAACCAAACCAGTAATTTTAATCTTTGTGAAATAGTAATCCAATCATCTTGGTAAGCTTTTACGTATTTTATATGTTCTTTTCTGTTTTGTATACCTAAACTTCTTTTTTTGTAAGCCTAAACTAACAGAAAATGTGATGATTTAAGGAGTGTCCTAAAAGTGTTTGATGAAACGTTAAAGAGAAATGTGATTAGATGGGTATTGATTGTTCAACATGTCACGGCAGTCTCAAATTGTATTCTTTTTTAGTGATGGAATGTTCATGGCAGTCTCAAATTGTATTATTGGTTAGTGATGGAATGTTCATGGCATTCTAGGGTTATGTTACGGTTTTTACAGGGATCGAGATGCTCTGTAGTTGTTAAATTTTATTTTCTAAATATAAAATTTGATTTGTGATCACAGGAGCAAGCAATAAGCAAAATAGGATGATTGGAATGAACATCTATAATAGCTCTTAATTCCTTATGTAAATTACATTTTTTTCTTGTCTTGGTTGCAAGTGTGTATGGATGTCACTGGGAATGGTTGCAATCCAAACACTAATCTCGAGTCCAAGAATATGTATGTTATGATATCTTTTTGGAACCCTTTATTCCATAGCTTTAAGCCATGTTTTATGACAATATTCAAAGCTTGTTATATTCATAATTGAATGGCTGATGTCCCATGATTAATGTATCCTAGAATTGGTCTGATATTTCTGCAACTAGAAGCCTAAATTGGTTTTGATCTTTCTGAACCGGATTGGATATTTTTTGCCACTATAACCTTAACTTACTGGTCTGGTCGTTTCTTCTCATTATACGTATATATATTTTGTAGATAATCTAATCAAAGAACTTTGAAGCTACTGTAGCAGCTAATCAATCAACCATATAGAGTTTGACTTCTAAATTAAACGAGCTTCAACTTGAGGTATATATCCTTGTTTTTGTTGGTGCATTACACATTAGTTTTGAATCCTTTGTTAGCCCATCCAGGACAGCAGTTAAACTCATTGTCTTGGTGCAACTTGTATCATGATCTCCATGTGTGAGTGCCTATTGTAGGCTTGCGAATACCTTCATGAATATTATTTAAAACCTACAAATATTCTTTCAGAATGGCAAAGACTTTAGAATGAGGAATGCCAATATTCTTTCAGAATAAGGAAGGATAATATTCTTTTTTGTTCTTATGAATATTTTTCAAGAATTTATTTCATTTTTATGACATTTTGTTAGAATATATATATATATATATATATATATATATATATATATATATATATATATATATATATATATATATATATAATTATATTAAAATGTGTAAGATTATTATTCTCTAACATATATATGAATCTACATCCAGATGTCCATGAATATACAAAGGTCTTGTCATTTTTTCAACTAATGGTTCAAGAATGTTGTTTTCCTTCAAGAAGTTCATTTAATCAAAATAAGTATAATAGTCAGAAATATGTATCCTGACATTCTTATAGAATATCATTCTAACATAATATCATTCTCACGGAATAAAATTGGATACAATTAACAATTATTTTTTTTTTAAATTGAATTAACGAAAAAATCAGAATTTTTAAATCAAGAAAATTAATTATCCTCACAAATCTGGAATTTTCATTTTTTAGATTTATATCAATTGACTAAAATACCATTATAGTGAAATTAGATAATATTTTCCAATTATTTTTAATTTAATAAGATTTACTAATCACTTCCTTAAAATATTTGAAATGATTGGTTCACAATCAATCTTACATCCACACAATAGATAGTTAGAATAGAATAACATAACCTAGCTGTGTGTGTATTGAAAAAGTAAATAATTAGTTTAATAAAAAACAATTAATTATGATTATACATATTGCCATAAAATAAAATTTAGATGGATAAAATATTTGTAGTGTTATTCTCACACAGAAATGTAGAATTTATTTTCATTAAATAATTTTCATATTTTTTTAGTATTTTTTACCTTTTAATTGTTAATCCAATATGTTTGTGAAATATATTATGTTAATACTTTCTTTTTAATAATTTAATACTTTTTTTCAATAATTTATATGAATAGTTGTTTATTATTATAACTTAGTTTGTCTAGTAAAGTCATAAAAATGAGTGATGAATTTATATAAAATTGTTAAAAAAATGAACAACCAACAGTTAAATCATAAAAATGAGTATTTCTATTGATCGGTCATATCATCTAGGTCCGAATTGGACATCCAATTGTTTCGATTTGAATTATGATAATGCATTCTATAGATATTCAATATATCAAAGATGGACAATCAAACCTATTTTTCGATTCAATAGAAGTCCAGAAAGGTGAATAGGGTTCCAAATAACAAGAGATATGTAAAAAGTAGGTCCGATTACGCTTATTCCTAATCTTAATGGAATGTAACTAGGGATTCATATGTAAACATAGTATCTATTTAGATATGCTCAAATGACCCCTTCTCACAATGAGAATTTATATAACCCTATTCCGGTCCGGTATGAAATGAAATTATAACCATAGAATCGACTCGATCATCAGATTATAGATTATAAGTTCATAACCCAAGCCCATTGCTATTTTGGGCAGAACCATCTACTAATTCTTTGATTCCAGTTAGTAAGAGGGATCTCGAACTAAGAAATAGACCTTAAAAACTAAAAAATGGTATCCTAGAGCAATTGCAATAATCAGATTCATTGATGTTCCTGATATAGTAGATGCTATCACACATACAATCATACTCAATTCGATGGAATTGTTTGATCTTAAAGGGGATCTTCTATAATTTCGCACATGAGGGGTTATTTCTTGGTTTTTTACTCGGGAGAGATTGTTGCAAAGGTGTTCGTTTTCAAGGGTTTGTGAATGTGTATTATGACATTTTCTTGATATCTTGTTCTCAACATGTCGGAAGGATCAAAAATAGCAAACAAGAATCAACACAGAAAAGCACATGACGTGGATATAAAATACTGTAAGAAACGAAATCCCATAAAAATGGCCTTTGATACGTTCTTGTCACACTAAATGTATATAAACATATATAAACACAATGCTGCAGATTATTGCAACAAATTGCAGCGTCTTCTCTGCATATAAAAAATTGCAAGGGAGACAGGAACTATGAACAGTAGCATATATATATATATATATATATATATATATATATATATATATATATATATATATATATATTGTCTTTTGTTCCAACTACAAAGTGTAAGTAACATGTTATTCTACAAATCGGTGGTCATCCTTTGCACAAATGGTACAAAATTATTCCAGTTTTCAACCCTAAATATCTTATCGTTCATTCTGAAATATGTAAATGATCTCACAGTTTCTTCCTGTGAATCATAACAATTTGAATGTATCTGCTTTAGTCCAGCCTGCAAACAGAAATTTGTTAGATATATTGATGCAAAAAATAATAACATTAAGATACAAAATACCTCATCAAACCGTTCATGTGCATTTCTACCGGTCAATTCCACTACCCTTTTCTTTGAGGCATTCTTTATCTGTTAAGTAGCAGTGATCAGAAGTCAGATATATTATATATATTATGGCATGCATTTTAGTAGCACAAAATCATTGCATCACAAGTATAGAGAATACCTCTATTAGTCTATTTCAAATATTTACTTTTGAAAGAAAAAAAAAGCATCAAATATATTTTTTGTCATGGCTTCTGAAAGGAAAAGGAAGTGAATAATAAAAGGTTTGGGGTGTACCTGCCGAAGCAAACCTTCTGGACTACACAAAAAGGCTTGGGGGGTTTCATCGTCCAACATCTCAAAACACCTACAAATTTTTTTTTTAATTTTTTAAAGAAAAAAAAAAAAAGAAGAAGCATATATTAGCATTGTAAAAGGACATATCCATAGCTAAATGCAATAAATAGCAATGTAATTTCATTTTATATTGCGATATCGCAGTTGGTATATAAGAATAGGAATATGCGGTGATACTGGTAGGAGGGTTGTAATTAATGGTTACGAGATCTGTAGAGCGGCTCCATGACGGGAGAAGATTGAAGCGAGCGAATCATAACCGTCCCTAAAAGCGGTGTTGTAGTAACCGGCGGTAAGTTCAGCAGGATGAGACCGCGTCTGATACCACCAATACAGTAAACCAATTTTAGCCACCATCCGTAGCCCTTTTGATGATTTTTCTTTTTCTTGATACTTTCCCAACAAATTTGCTGCCACTCCAAGAATGTCATCTGCATGACGCACCAACCGATCGCTGTACCATTCCTACAACAACCCAAACACAAGTCACACTCACAGTTCTAATGCTTCATGGGTAAATTGCTACTATTGATAATAGCAATATTAGTGAACTACTAACTAAATGGCTTACAAGAAAAAAATGTCCATAGTCAGATAGAAAGCTCCCGTCTCCATCTTCAAAGAAAGGAACATCAGTTGGAAGACTATTATAATCCCCAACATTTGGAGGTCCTTTATTTGCCCAATCAGGCTTCCCTTCTTGCCAAGCAACTGAACGCAAGTCTTCCATCCTAAAATTTTGAGCAAAACCAAACACCATTATATGATAGTAAACATTTTGTGTGCAAATAAAATAGGAGCTTAAGCCACTCTACATGTATTTGTCATAACACTGAAATGCACCGATCCCAGGAAACTGCCATCTACCATCTTCAAAGGGATGAGCAGGATATCTGCGTTTGTAATTTAAAAGAAGATCACTTTACAGAACAAACAAAAAGGCATATACTAGATTTTTTTTTTTTTTTTACCTAAGTTCTCCAGAAGGTCCAAGACCAACACAGACTTCTTCAATAATAGTTCCCATCAAGGAATCAAATTTGCTTGCAAAACTGCTGATGAAGTCTTCATAACACTGAACAGCAGTACGTCCAGAAAACAAAGGAAGATTGTCTACCCCTAATGTTAGATAATCTGCATTAGGGAACCCATTTTGGTCTCGATAGTATATGTCCTTATTATCACGACCTATCTGAAAACCAAAACAACAAAACCATAAATATAATTAATGATATGTGATAGGGAAAAAGACCAAAATGTATGACCTCTATGATCCACTGTGGAAGGCTGACACCTTGTACGCGTGAAGATAAATGAACATTCGAGTGAAAGGACAATGCTACTTGTAACTTTAATCCCATTTCAGATACCAATTTAAAAAGTTCTTCATACAGAGACCAATTATATGCATGGGGGAAAAACCGCTCTACTATTCCCCACCAAACCTCAACTGCTATTCCATGGACACCTGCCAACTTGAGTGCTTTTAGAGATATAGTTAAGGCCTTCATTCTGTAACCACAACAGCCATGTCACCACCGAAAAAAGTATGTAGAGATAACAAAATTTCAGAATATATGTATAGATATATACATTCATCTGTAAGTAAAGGTATGGTAATGGTAATTACTTTCTGATTCTTGGAGCACCAGAAGTATCAATCCCGAAAGAGTCAATTGGCATCATAACATAGAGGGGAACTCTCTTATGTTTTGATGACTCAAACAATGTGGATCTTGATTTCTCCCGAACATCCATGCTGCAATGTGTATCTATCAGATGCTAGCTTTAGAAGCAAAATAAAGCATAACAATTATATTTCATATTACCATCAATGCAAACAAAAATACTTTTTTATTTGCTTCAAGATACGATTAAAGTTTACAAGAAGACGATGTAGGACAAGACCTAAACACTGTATGGATTTTTCAACATTACAACACCAGAACTCTCTTAGTCTCTGGAAAGTCATGCATGTCTTCTTTTGTTGTGTAAGAGAGAGGCAGCTTTGATTGATTTTTTGTAAGCTAACATGTACTCCAAATTTCTAATTTTGAAGTATGATTCCCATGTATTTCATATTCTGAATTCAACTAAACAAAACCTCACGCTTATTTCCGGGAGCAATTTGATTGTAGGAAAAAAATAAACATTAACAAATAAGAAGTCTATATTTAGAAGTTTATAAAAAAACGTCTTCAGAGTTTCTTTTTGCAATGAAATCTTCTTAAATTACACATTTTGTTAATTGGTATTTAATCATGTGTGAATATGAACACAAAGTTATCTGCAAGATCCTTCTAAATCTTTGAGTGAGCTGCAGAAACCAGTTGTTTACAATTAATTTTACCCCCGAAACAAATCATCAGTCGTACAAAGAGTACTCTAAAAAGATAAAGAAGATCCAGTAGACACAATCCACATAATATTCCTAATTTAAGAATCTTAATAAAATTTAAATAGAGAAAACAATGATTTTACCATGGAAGTACAAAAATCGATGTTTCGATCGATCAAAGGCAAATTGATAAACTGACCTTAAAATGCAACTTTTTCCGGAAACAGGTCGCCATCTGGAAAAACTCCGTTTGAAAATCGGAATCGTGGATACGTTTCGCAAATTCTTCCGATTGAATTTTCTCCTCTCCCTATCGAAACAAAATTCTCTGAGATTATTACAGTATATTACGCTTCTCCTTTCAACGCTGCATTTGCACGCCATCCCGATCGATCCATCGATCATCTCATCGACGAGATGAGAGAGACACACTGATGATAATCTCTATTTCCCCTTTTACTCGTGTGTAATAAGAGCTACAAAATTATTATTATTTATATATCTTATTGAATCAATTTTTTTCATTTATTTTTTTTTATCATTTTCTTTTAATATAATTTCTCTACCATCTATCTTAACGACCTAAATTTCAACCACAATTTTTATTTTATAAATACACAATTATATTTCAAGAAAATCATAGTTGTCTCAATGTTAAAATAAAATCTCAATCAAAAGTTAAATCTCAGAATCCTCCATGTCATCCCGAACAGATGTGTACAATCATGTTGGTGCTTTCTCACGATTCTCTGGGATACCTGAAACATATAACACATAACACGGTAAGAACGAAACTTAGTGAGTTCTCCAAAATACCACATACAACATATTAGCCACTCGAGGCTATAACTCTGTAAGACCCTTCGGTCAATGTGTCTTCGTGGGACCCTCCAGTCCCACAACTCTGATGGACCCTCCAGTTCTAATTCTATGAACCTTCCGGTCCTAAATCTGTAAACTCTGAATAATTCATAGCATAAATCACATAGAAATAATACAATATATCACAGTACACAAATAACATATAAGATACTCTGTCACACAACTATGATTACCACTCTAGGTATGTATAGTGAGAATACTCATCTCGCAACTAATGGGAACAAACACGCACTCGAGAATCCCGAACTAGCCTCCGCCTAACACATTAGACAACCATTTCAATCAATATCCCTCTTTTCCTCATTTACACCTAAAGTCCTCTTTTCTCTTTCTATTCTCTTGGATGGTTAAAAGACCATTTTACCCCTCCATTGTCTCAATGTTCCTAATTGACCTATTCTCAAGTCAATAGAAGTCAATATGAGTCAACAACCAAGGTCGACCCGACTCGCCGAGTGCACTCAAGTGACTTGTCGAGTCCACTCGTATCCTCTGAATTCTTTCAAGGGTCTCACATAGCTCGTCGAGTTAACCCCTAACTCGACGGGTTATCACTAGGTCAGAAATTGCTGGGGCAATCTGATCTGACTCGTCGAGTCATCTCATTGACTCGGTGAGTTGACTCATCTGAGTGTATCATATGGACGTCTAAGGTCAGATCTGCAACTCCAACCTCTAGATCTAGCCTCTTAATACCTAAAAGTCACGTAAATGTTTGATCTTGACGACCATGCATGGCATAAATGTTTCATAATGCCATAACAAGCTCCAAGGAAGGTCAAATGCACGGGGAACTACCTCTTACTCAATAAAGTTCGGAACTTTGGACCCTCAAGGCCCTCTTTAGTCCATATCTGAGGTTCTAACCTCAAACCATGCCCAAATAGCTTAAGAACACAATATGTTGAGAGAAAACCCTAAAAGCTTCCCAAAAAATGAGATCTAATGAACAAGATGTCAAGATGAGAGCTTATTACCTCTGAATAGCAGCTAATGATATAAGAATGCAAGATCCTCGGCCTTCTCTTGATTAGATCCACCAAACTCTTCCAATCTTTCCTCCAAAAGCTCAAGAATGCTCAAGATGGTCTCTCTCTCTCTCTCTATATATATATATATATATATATATATATATATATATATATCACACCCCAAAACCGAGAACCACGGAAACGTTCTGAGGCGGAGGACATCATGTACAGTATCACAACACAATATAATAGCAAACAAGTAAACAACATCATCCATTGCATTAAATATATAATTTTAATACAAGTATGTTCTGTAGTATATAAGACACCAAAATATGAATCAAAATATAAGAGGAGTCTTGAATGCGCTCCGTCTTCTCAAAAGCTGGCATCGGTACCTGTCTACTGATGACCTGAGAATACAAGTTATTTTGAAAGAGTTTATCAGCATTAAAGCTGGTGAGTTCATAAGTATTTAGTGTCTGAGTTTGTATCAAAATATTTGAAACAGTGTTTGAAGTACGAGTTTGTAAACGTTTGTAGTAAAAGTATGTGAATGTTTGTAAAAGTTTGTAACTCCTAGAAAATCCTATATTTTCTACTAAAAGTAGCCTTCTACCAAGGCACGAATGTTTTGTATGTTTGTTTCTTGTAAAAGTGTGTAATTTTCCCAAGTGTAACTATCATTATCAAAATATAGTAAATTAATGTAGTACTGTAGTGTTGTATTATAGGAACTACTGTTGTACTAACTACCTTAAACCAGATTTATATCAAGGTATTATGTGATTAATTGTACCATACTATCGACGGAAAACACGACATTGTAAGTCGTAAAAAGGTATGACGTTTGGCACCCGCAGACCTGCAGGTCCGGCTGTAGCTAGCAACAAGGTGTAGGATAGTCAATTCAATATAGATCTATACGCAAACTCACGCTCTCCCTCTAGGAGATTCTGGCTACAACTCGGGCCATGATAATGAAGGCATGCTCTGATACAGTGGATCACATTTATGTTAACGTATTCTTGTATATGTAATGTATTGTTACTCATCATAGTATCATTGTATATGATCTCATTCTAGTATAGTTGTATATGTTCTCATTCTAGTATAGTTGTATATGTTCTCATAGTAGTAAGTAATAACTCATGAATGAACTGACTCTTGTATGCTTCATTGAACTAGAAGTAGTAAGTACTATAACTCTAAACTATACCTATTATATATTATTAGTAAACTTGTTGAATGATTGAATGTACTGAACTGAGATAAAAATCTTTATATCTATACATATATACATAATATATAAGTAAGGATTCAACGACACTCGGACAAACAACCGGGTACTTTAAGACCACAACCAAACAAGGACAGGAAGTAAAGTGGGTTATCTCTCCTAAGTCCTTCAAACCTTATTTATATAACTATATATGTAATAGATATGGTTTTAACAATATATAAGTTTAAAAAATGTAAAGGAAAGGTTTAGTATACAAAAGTGAATTTGATAAAGAGTTTGACATGTAAAATGGTTTGATAAACAGTTTGGAGTCATTTGTTTGGAAAAACAGTTTAAAGCATGAAAAATCCATTTGCGTGTTAGTTATTAATCACATGTGATTGATTTAATAACTAACATGGTTCAACTTGTATCCCCCCCCCCCATAAAATATTTAAAACATTTAAAAGCATTTCAAAGGTTAATTAAGGGGTATGAACTCACCTGTAGTGAGTGGTTTGTTCGGAAGTGTCAGACAATGTGCTAGGTGTCAAGTGAGGACTTGAACACACAAAATGGTCCTAGTTATCATATAATAAGCATATATGTATCTAATTAGTCAATTAATAACTAATTAATCAAGTTAACACCCTAGGTCATGGAAACACTTTGATTCAAGTGCTATAGGTACCACAAGGTTGCATCTAAGGGTTGTATGGCATGTCATTGGAGTTTATGGCCCATGAACCACCCCTTTATGGAGTTTACGGCCCATGACCATTTCCCCATGAGTTTATGGCCGTAAAATCACAGTACTAAGTGCCAAATTGTGTTTTGAGCTCTTACAAGTCATGATTGGGCATCAAATGATCAAGTCCAAGCCTTAGGAAAGCATTAGGGACATAATAAGACCACCTTGTGGAGTTTACGGCCAAATGACCATATTCTTATGTGTTCATGGCTGTAAAATCTCTTAGGGACATGTTTTGATTGTTGTTTAAGGTCTTAAACACTTCTAGGAAAGTTCAAGGTTGGCATCCAAGGCTTAGGAAGGGACTAATGTCCATTTTACCACTTTAAAAGGGGTTTACGGCCCAAGAACATCCTTGGCCGTAAACTCCTTTGTTCTTGTGTTATTTGATGAATTTCAAGTGTTATCAAGTTCATATCAAGCACACAAGAATCTAGGGCAAGTGTACTTACAAGATAGAAGCTTGATTTGGTGTTTAAGGTCCACGAACACTAGTGTGTGTTCTTGGTGTTTTGAAGATCTAAGTAAAACACAAAAATGAATGGATGAAATGATGTATAAACACTAGATGTTATGTTATAACAACAAATCAAGTCGAGAAACACTTACATTTTCGGGAGATCGGGTGAAAGACGGGATGATAGTTGAGAGAGAATGGGGAGTAAACTTGAGGGTGGAAGTTGGAAATGGAGAGTTTGGGGAGTAAACTCCCATTTAAGCCAATGAGTTTTTGGCCCTCAGAGAGTTCACGGCCCAAACTCACTTAGTTTGGCCGTGAACACTAATCCAAGGCGTTGATTGTTCCATTGTTACCCTGATGTCCTAGAATTTAATTCCTTTATACCCATTCGTTTCGAGAATAATTATTAAAAATACTCAAACGGACTTTTAAATTGGCTAATAATTATTAGAAAGGTAATTGAATTTTAACTGAAGTGATTGACTTTAGAGTTTGTACGAATGAAAATTTCGGGTTGT
This sequence comes from Lactuca saligna, assembly GCF_052625555.1. NCBI lineage: Eukaryota > Viridiplantae > Streptophyta > Magnoliopsida > Asterales > Asteraceae > Lactuca > Lactuca saligna. The sequence continues at coordinate 2,798,320 of NC_136421.1, forward strand.
TACATCATCCCCCCGTTAAAGGGAATTTCGTACCGAAATTAAAGTTTAAGAAAATAAAATAGTTACAAATAACTATGCAAAAAGATGAGGATATTTCAATTTCATTTGATCCTCGCGCTCCCATGTGAATTCCGGTCCTCGCTTGGCGTTCCAGTGAACCTTCACAATCGGGATGCGGCTTTGCTTCGTCTTCTTGACCTCACGGTCCATGATCTCTACGGGTTCTTCCATGAACTTGAGGCTCTCGTTGATCTCGATCTCGGCGAGTAGGATTACAAGAGTCTCGTTGGACAGACACTTTTTCAAGTTTGAGACGTGGAATGTAGAATGTACGTTACGAAGTTCGTTGGGTAGATTGAGTTGTAAGCTACAGGGCCAATTCTAGCGAGAATCTCGAAAGGCCCTATGTACCTTGTATTTAGCTTTCCACGCTTTCCGAAGCGTATCAAGCCCTTCCAGGGTGAGACTTTCAAGAGAACGCAGTCTCCCACCTGGAATTCCAAAGGTTTCCTGCGTTTGTCGACGTAGCTCTTCTGTCGGTCTCTAGAGGCTTTTAATCGTTCACGAATCTGAATGATCTTCTCCGTCGTTTCCCGAATGATTTTCGGACCTGTGAGTGTGCTGTCAGGAACTCGTCCTTTAGCTAACTGGGTGTCACCCACCTCAGCCCAACATAGAGGGAATCTGCATTTCCGGCCATAGAGGGCTTCGAATGGAGCAGCCTTGATACTCGTGTGATAACTGTTATTGTAGGAAAATTTGACAAGGGGTACGTGAGTATCCCATGCCTTCCCAAAGTCAATCACACAGGCTCTTAACATATCTTCCAGTGTTTGGATGGTTCTCTCACTTTGTCTGTCGGTTTAAGGATGGTAGGCTGTACTCATGTCCAACCTCGTCCCTAGGGAACTTTGTAGTGACTGCCAGAACCTCGAAGTGAACCTTCTATCTCTATCGGAGATAATGGATATAGGAACACCGTGTAGTCGTACAATTTCCCTAATGTATGTTCTCGTAAGCTTCTCCATCTTGTCAGTTTCTTTGATAGGCAGGAAGTGTGTAGACTTGGTCAATCTATTGACGATGACCCATATGGTATCAAGTCCACTCGTTGTCTTGGGAAACTTGGTTATGAAATCCATAGTGATCCGCTCCTACTTCCATTCTGGTATTTCTGGTTGTTGTAGCAAATCGGAGGGTTTCTAGTACTCAACCTTAACCTTTGCACAAGTAAGGCATTTACTTACGAAGGTAGCAATCTATGCTTTCATGTTAGGCCACCAGTATAACTTTTTAAGATCCAGATACATCTTATCTGACCCTAGGTGAATGGAATACCGAGTGTTGTGCGCCTCGGTCATGACCAAGTCTCGGAAACCACCGTGTTTCGGTGTCCAGATCCGGTCCATGAAATATAAGGCTCTGCCACCCTTGGCTTCTAAATTTTTATCCATTCCTCTAAGGGATTCACCCTTCATGTTTTCAGGCTTCAAGGCTTCAAGTTGAGCCTCCTGAATTTGTGTAGACAAGTGTGAATGGATAATCATCGTCAACGATTTGACCCTTCGACTAGAATATTCTTTCTGACTTAGGGCGTTTGCTACTACGTTGGCTCTACCCGGATGATAACGAATTTCGCATTCGTAGTCGTTGAGTAGCTCGACCCAACGTCGTTGCCTCATGTTGAGCTCCTTCTAATCGAACATGTGTTGTAAGCTCTTGTGGTCTGTAAAGATCGTGCTCTTCGTACCATATCTTCAGGGCAAACGCAACTGCCCCCAGCTCAAGATCGTGTGTGGTGTAGTTGACTTCGTGTGTCTTCAGATGTCTCGAGGCATAGGCGATGACCTTACCTCGTTGCATCAGAACACAACCGAGCCCTTGGTTGGATGCATCGCAATATACAACGAAGTCTTCTATCCCTTCGCGGAGGGATAGTATTGGTGTGGTGCGATGCATAAGGCTCGTTTCAGCATTTGAAACACTCTTTCTTGTTTCTCTTACCAGTCAAAGGCCACTCCTTTCTAGGTCAGTGTAGTAAGAGGCTTCGCAATCCGGGAGAAGTTCTATATGAACCTGCGGTAGTAACCAGCGAGACCTAGAAACTGATGAATTTATGTAGGCGTCTTCGGTGCTGACCAGTTCTCAATGGCCTTAACTTTGGATGGGTCCACGTGGATTCCCTCTTCGCTAACCACGTATCCTAAGATATTGACTCTTCGGATCCAAAATTCACATTTAGTGAACTTTGCATAGAGCTTCTCCGTTCGTAAAGTTCCTAGAACTTGTCGCAGGTGATCGCCATGCTCTTCCTTACTTCGAGAGTAGATCAGGATGTCATCAATGAAAACGATGACAAAATGATCTAATAAAGGACGACATACTCTATTCATTAAGTCCATGAACACTGCGGGCGCATTGGTCAATCCGAATGGCATCACCACGAACTCGTAGTGTCCGTAAAGAAATCAGAAGGTTGTTTTTGGAACATCCTCCTCTAGCACACGTAACTGGTGATATCCGACTCTTAGATCAATTTTGGAAAAGTAACTCGCCCCTTGCAGTTGGTCAAATAAATCGTCTATGCGAGGCAGATGGTAACGATTTTTTACTGTCAGTTTGTTGAGTTCTCTGTGGTTGATACACATACGGAATGATCCGTCTTTCTTCTTAACGAATAAGACTGGTGCTCCCCAGGGTGAGAAGCTTGGTCTTATAAAGCCCTTGCTGAGTACTTCGTTAAGTTGACCCGATAGTTCCTGCATCTCAGCTGGTGCTAATCGGTAGGGCGATTTGGCTACTGGGGTAGCTCCTGGGACTAAGTCGATTCTGAACTCGACTTGTCGTTGCGGAGGTAATCCTGGTAGTTCTTCTGGAAAGATGTCGGGAAAGTCGCTCACCACCAGAATGTTCTTTAGTTCTTTCGCTTATAGGCTCGTATCAACAACGTGAGCAAGGAATGCATTATATTCCTTACGTAGATACTTCTGTGCTTGAATATTGGAGATGATATGAAGAATCATGCCAGGTTTGTCGCCGTAGATGAGGAGAGTTTCGTTATTTGGGAGATTTAGATGGACTGCTTTCTCGAAGCACATGATGTCGGCGTGATGAAGACTCAACCAATCCATGCCAATTATGACGTCGAAGCTTTTAATAGAGAACGACATGAGGTCGATTGGAAATGAATGGCTATCTAGAGTTAGGGTACATCCTATGTATATGCTATTCGTGCCCTCAGTTTTCCCATTAGCCATTTCTACAGTGAATGGTTCCTTAAGTGTGCGTGGTTTTTGTTTAAGTAGGCGAGCAAATTTATTATTCACGAAGATTCTCTCTGCTCCGCTATCAAACAGTATGCATGCATAAGAGTTTTCGAGGAGAAACGTACCAGTGACCACCGTAGGGTCAGCAACTGTTGGAATAGTGTCTAAGGCTACAACTATATTAGGCAAGTATTTGACCCGATTGTGCATGGTCCTTTTGGGTTGCCTTCATCATAGCAACTTGGTAGGATGATTTATTAAGAGAGAATAGATATTATTAATATATTATGAGAATAATATAAGGAATAATAATATAGTTATTTGATTAATATAAGTCATAGATTAATTAGTATTAATTTGGTGACTTAAGGAGATTGATTAAATAAGAGGGTATAAATTGTCAATTGTTTGATAGTTAAACTTTAGATTGTAAATCCTTATTGATAAAGGATTGGACGATTTCTAGGGCTAGGATAAGCCAAAATCGTCCAAAGGGTTATCAAGGAAAGGATATGGATTAACTTAAAGTCTAAGTTATCTAGCTAGGGTTTAAGTTGTAACTGTTAAGGAGTCTACAAGTATAAATAGACCCTATGGCTGAGGGAATTCGACACATGATCTAAGGTAGAGAACCCCTGGCCAAATTCCTCCTCTCTCCTCTCTCTCAAATCACCCTCTTTGCTAGTTGGTGTTTGTAAGCCATTAGAGGAGTGACAATTGTGACTCTAGAGCTCCAAGAAAACAAGATCAAACAAGAGAATCAAAGGTATGTTTCTAGATCTCATTTTGTGTTGTTCTTACACCTAATAAGTCATTAGAATCCTTGGATTCAAAGCATGTTTAATAGAGAAACCTAGATCCAAGCATTAGGGTTTGTATGCGAACTTAGGAATGTTCTTATGTACAAAACCCATCAGTGGTATCAGAGCCTTGATTGGTTTCTATTAAATTGATGCTTGAATGTATGAATCTTAACTGAAAAATTCGATTTTTATGTTTCTGAGTCATGGACTCGGCGAGTCCCATAGTGGATTCGGCTAGTTGGCCTGACTCGACGAGTCCAGTGTGGGTACTCGGCGAGTTCGAGCGTCAGGATTAGCCAAAAACGGGATTTTTTCATATTTATCTTATGGAAACTTACCTTAATCATATTAGATCAACCCTAATCCGATTTTATGATATATATGACTATATTTTTGATCTAATTGAAGATAATTATCAATTACTAAAATATTTGATTTCCTTATATGATAATTATTAATCAAATATGGATAATTATGTGATTTAGATTATTTGTTATTTGATCCTTTATGTTTTAAATGTTTAAAACTAGTCCTCAAGTTTTGAAATTTATGCTTTGTGATTAAAAGTTTAATTTAGACAATTTAAATTTCAAACCCTAGAATTTTACAAGTTTAAAATACAACCATATACTAATATAATATTACAAGATTAATATATATATATATATATATATATATATATATATATATATATATATATATATATATATATATATATAAAACTTAAATGCTAGTCTTACCGTTAGTAGGCCTCATTCACGAAGCCGGTCTATAAGGTGGGTATAAGGTTGCGGCCTATAAAATGGCGTGTAATGGGTGTACACTCACACCCACCGCTCGCTTTATTGGTGGAGGGTCGTGAGCCGAACAGGTAGGATAGGGCAACCTCGTCCTCTCATTAAAAGTATAATAAGAAATACAAAGTAACTACATGTTTTCTTAAAATTTCCCAATCTTAGTTACTTTAGGAAAAGTGAATTGATTCAATCCCATGAAATTACACTTTGCACCTTGCTAAGAAGTTAGTGGAGCGTGTGAGGTTTACTGGCACACTAATTGGTTCTAAGCGAAGGTGGCAAAGGGTGATTCATTGTTTATCATAGTTCGATGGAGCGTGTGTGGTTTACCGGCACATCGAATAGGTGATCGTTACAATGAAGACACCATGTTAATTTGCATGGTAATTCACATCCGATTTGTGATCCTCGGTATCCCAGTCACAAACGAGAGGGGCATATCGAGATTTAAACATGCCTTTGAAAAGTTTCAATGAATCTCATCCGAACCTAGGAATTCTCAATACATTTAGGACTTAAAGTTATGTTTTTCATGGTGGAGAATTAGTGAATCGTCATTCACTTACCTTCAAATTGTTTGCATGTTAGATTACGGCATCCCTTTTCTAATGTGTAAATATTGTTGTTGGATAGTAGCCCTAATTTCTTATTGGGTGAATATTAGGAATTCATATTCTAATTTATCTTTGTCCTTTCTACTTATAGATGTCGAACGCCAACAATGCTGCTGCGAGTTCTTTCACTTTGATGAGCCTTTGTCAAAAGGTCACCTTTGATGGAACAAACTTTAGCGAATGGATAAGATACATTCGCACGATTGCTCGCTATGAGGATAAGGAGTATATCCTCAATGAGAAGCTCGCGAAAATCAACCCCAAAATTTCTACTCCCGTCGAAATCACCGCTTTCAAAACTCACGAGCATGATGCAACGAAAGTGCATCGCATCATGATTGCGACTATGAACTCCGAATTCCAAAAGTCCTACGAGGACATGTATCCGTACGAAATGCACCAAGACTTATTGGAGAGATACCATCAAAACGCAAGACAAGAGCGTTATGAGATTTTCACGAACATGATTTCCGCTAAGATGGGTCATGGAGAGTCTCTTACCGTGCACTTGCAAAAGATGCAAAGGTATGTCGACCGCCATCGCAAGTTAAATGTTGACTTTGGGGAAGACTTGGCGATTGACATGGTGCTTCACTCTTTGCCTCCGAGCTACAATCAATTTAGGATGACCTATCACATGAACAAAGAAGAGGTCACCCTAAGCAAACTCCAAGGTCTCTTGAGGGTCGCTGAGAGCAACTTCAATGACAAGTCTGTTGCACCAACTCCCAATCCGCCCGCTCCTCCTATCTTGGCAACTGGAAAAGGAAAGGGAAAGAAGTGGAAGGCTTCGTCAAAGAACCATCGCAAGGTAAAAGCCCGAGATGGTGCCTCTTCTAGTGGGACCAAAGTTGATCCCGCTAAGCCCTGCTCCAACCCGAAGGAGGCAGAGTGCCACCACTGCCACAAGATAGGACATTGGAAGAGAAGCTTCCCGGAGTACCTGCAAGCCATTAAGGAAGGAAAAATCAAACCATCTTTCGCAGGTATATATACAATTAAATCTAATGATTCCCACAATACTTCTTGGGTTGTTGATACCGATTGTGGTTACCACATTTGCAGGGACTAAGAAGAAGTAGAGACGTGGAGCATGGAAGAATAAATCTAATCATGGGGAACAGAAGATCGTCGCCTGTGACCAAGATTCGGGTGTATTCTTTAGTGCTTAGGAATAGTTTATCTTTAGATTTGAACAATTGTTGCTATTCGCCAGAAATGGCTAGAAACATCATTTCTTTTCATGGTTTGTTTAGACAACGTTTTAGATTTTCTTTTAATAATGAGAATGGTTCTATTTTAGCTTATCTAAATGCTGTCTTTTACTTTGAAGCTATACCATGTAATGGAATTTATGAAACTATTATGATTGTTGATAACTTAGGAAATAATGTTTTGTACTTGGATTCTTCCAATAGTATGGATAAGGCATCCTTATGGCATTGTCTTCTTGGACATGTTAACAAGAAACGCATAGCCCAACTCCAAAAGGATGGAGTGTTGGAGTTATTCGACCTTAGGGAATATGACACATGCGAGTCTTGTTTACTTGGAAAGATGACTAAGTCAGCCTTCGCTGGTACGTGCGAAAGGGGTGAGGGTCTATTGGACCTTATACATACCGATGTGTGGACCGTTTAGATCTACCACGAAGGATGGTAACCGCTTCTACGTGACTTTTACCAATGACTATAGCAGATATGGGTATATCTACTTGATCAAGCAAAAGTCAGAAACTTTTGAAAAGTTCAAAGAGTTTAAGAATGAAGTGGAGAATCAATTGGGCAGGAAGATCAAGATGCTTCGATCCGATCGAGGAGGAGAGTACCTAAGTCTTGAATTCCACGATTATCTCAAGGAGTGTGGAATAGTTTCACAATTGACGCCACCTAGGACACCACAATTGAATGGTGTGGTAGAAAGGCGTAATCGAACCTTGTTGGACATGGTTCGCTCTATGATGAGTCGTGCTTCACTATCTATCTCTTTTTGGGGGTATGCCTTAGAGACTGCTGCCCATATCCTTAACCGAGTCCCTACTAAGAAGGTTACCAAAACACCTCACGAGATGTGGACGGGGAAAGCTCCTTCGTTAGCACATATCAAGGTTTGGGGTTGCGAGGCTTTCGTAAGACGAGATACTCACGACAAGCTCGAACCTCGTAGTGAGCGATGTATTTTCATCGGCTACCCGCAGAAATCCTTTGGATATCTCTTCTATAGACCGAAGGACAATGTTGTCTTTGTTGGAAGGAGAGGAGTTTTCTGAGAGTGAGAACTCATAGGCCAAGGAGACAGTAGGAGGCAAATCGATCTTGAAGAGATTTAAGAGTCGATAGATGAAGGAACCTCAACCGCTGGCACTCAACCCGAGGAGGAAACTCCGGTTGAACCGATTGACATATCATTACCTCTTAGACGTTCCGAAAGAGTTAGGTTTCAACCCCAGTTGTATGGTTTTCATATTACTACCGAAGGGGACACGTATATTAGTGATAGTACACTAATAAATCTTGATGAACCTAATAGCTATAAGGAAGCCATGGCAGGCCCGGAGTCTGCGAAATGGAAAGAGGCAATGGATAGCGAGATCCAATCCATGTATGATAACCAAGTTTGGAATTTGGTTGATAATGTGCCTGGACGTAAGACCGTTGGGTGCAAATGGATCTTCAAGAAGAAGACCGGCGTGGATGGAAAGGTACACACATTTAAAGCACGATTGGTTGCGAAGGGTTTTACTCAAACTCCCGAAGTTGACTATGAAGAGACCTTCTCACCAGTTGCGAAGATAAAATCTATTAGAGTGATGCTAGCTATTGCCGCATTTCATGATTATGAGATTTGGCAAATGGATGTCAAGACCGCTTTCCTTAACGGAAAGTTGGCTGAGGATGTTTACATGGATCAGCTAGAGGGGTTTGTGGATCCGAAGCATCCGAATAGAGTGTGTAAGCTTGAGAAGTCCATTTATGGACTAAAGCAAGCGTCTCACAGATGGAATCTTTGTTTCGATGAGAAAGTCAAAGAGTTTGGATTTGTACGAAGCGAAGATGAATCGTGTGTATATGTCAAAGCCAGTGGGAGTGTAGTAAGATTTCTCGTTCTATATGTCGATGACATTTTACTCATAGGAAACGACGTCCCAACTCTGCAGGAGGTTAAGTCCTGGCTTGGGAAGTGCTTCGCTATGAAGGACCTCGGAGAGGCTTCCTATATTTTGGGAATAAGGATAGTAAGAGAAAGAAGTAAGAGACTAATAAGACTTGGTCAGAACACTTACTTAGAGAATGTACTAAAACATGGAAAACTCGAAGAAGGGAGAATTACCGATACAAAGCAATGCCAAGTTGAGTAAGACTCAAAGTCCGAGTACCGAAACCGAGATAGCTGAAATGAGCCGAGTTCCATACGCTTCCGCAGTTGGCTCAATCATGTACGCTATGACTTGTACTCGCCCTGATGTAGCCTTTGCTTTGAGCATGGTTAGTAGATATCAAGGGAATCCTGGCAGAGCCCATTGGGTTGCGGTGAAGAATATCCTTAAGTACCTTCGGAGGACGAAGGGATTGTTCTTAGTCCTTGGAGGGAGTGATGACTTGAAGGTGCGAGGGTATAGTGATGCCAGTATTCAGACCGACGGGGACAACTACCATTCGCAGTCGGGTTGGGTCTTTACCCTGAATGGAGGAGCAGTAACTTGGTAGAGTTCCAAGCAGGAAACCGTAGCTGATTCAACGTGCGAATCAGAGTACATCGCAGCGAGCGAAGCATCGGAGGAGGCAATATGGCTAAAGAACTTCATTGGGGATCTTGGAGTTGTACCTGCCATAAAGGAGCCCATATAGATTTTCTGTGATAATGAAGGTGCGATTGCCTTGACCAAGGAACCGAGAGATAATGGTAGATCACGACATATCGACAGAAAATATCACTTTATTAGACATCGTGTAGAAGAAGGACAACTCGTAGTGAAGAGGATATCATCAGAAGATAACCCAGCAGATCCGCTTACGAAGGGACTGAGTAGGGTTAAGCATTTGCAGCATGCTAGGAGTATTGGGCTGAAGGATGATATTAGCATAGATTAGATAGTATTAGAAACGTGTAATAGATAAATGTAATTAACATTTGATGATTAAATAAAGGAGTTTTATTTATAAGTAATGTTACTATCTTATGTTAATTGTTTAACTATTGTTTCACTTTGCATGTTTTGACTTCCAGAATAATTGAGTTTATTAAGAATAATCGAATTGTTCAAATAGTCCACAATCGTTCATATGTCGGAAGTAGATATGAATGAAGATTGTCATGAATAGGTGTGTAGAGTGTCTAAATGGTGTTAGACATAGAAAAAGATTGCTGCAACGTTCATGAGTGCTTATGAACTAGGTTTGAGCATTGGAACAAACCCGCGCTTGCTGGAATCACCTTATGGAATAAGATAGTTAATGGGTGATCGCAAGACGATAATATCATATAGTCTTAAAACCTAGATATATGGTTTGTTATTGGTTGATTGATTGTACATTGATAATGCGAAAACGCATTGGTAACTCGATGTTATAAAACGCATTGTTGTGTGTAGTTGGTTAATGAATAAGTAAATGCATATAAGTCAAAGTTTATCTGTAACTTTTATCCTTTGAAGGAAAAAGTGATATCTTGGCCGCTCGATGATTTGATTTGACTTATGTGTCGGGCCCGGTCAGAACTGAATTGATGTGTTTGATTAAGTTCTATGTCAAATAAATCGGAAATCGAGAAACCAAATGCTAGACTAACTATTCCATAGTATTGTCAGCGTGATATCTAACAGAGGACTCTACGATCCCTTATCTGAAGGACAAGATTGATTAGATCAGAGTTTGACAATGTCTTTGAGAGCTATGATTGCAAATCGGAATGTACCTGCGCATATAGTTACTCGACTTATCCAAGTGGGAGACTGTTGGAATAGTGTCTATGGCTACAACTATATTAGGCAAGTATTTGACCCGATTGTGCATGGTCCTTTTGGGTTGCCTTCATCATAGCAACTTGGTAGGATGATTTATTAAGAGAGAATAGATATTATTAATATATTATGAGAATAATATAAGGAATAATAATATAGTTATTTGATTAATATAAGTCATAGATTAATTAGTATTAATTTGGTGACTTAAGGAGATTGATTAAATAAGAGGGTATAAACTGTCAATTGTTTGATAGTTAAAATTTAGACTGTAAATCCTTATTGATAAACGATTGGACGATTTCTAGGGCTAGGATAAGCCAAAATCATCCAAAGGGTTATCAAGGAAAGGATATGGATTAACTTAAAGTCTAAGTTATCCAACTAGGGTTTAAGCTGTAACCCTTAAGGAGTCTACAAGTATAAATAGACCCTATGGTTGAGGGAATTCGACACATGATCTAAGGTAGAGAACCCCTGGCCGAATTCCTCCTCTCTCCTCTCTCTCAAATCATCCTATTTGCTAGTTGGTGTTTGTAAGCCATTAGAGGAGTGACAATTGTGACTCTAGAGCTCCAAGACAACAAGATCAAACAAGAGAATCAAAGGTATGTTTCTAGATCTGATTTTGTGTTGTTCTTACACCTAATAAGTCATTAGAAGCCTTGGATTCAAAGCATGTTTAATAGAGAAACCTAGATCCAAGCATTAGGGTTTGTATGCGCACTTAGGAATGTTCTTATGTACAAAACCCATCAGCAACTACTTCCCCTTGGCATATAGCCATAACTCTTCCTGCTCCACCAGCATTTCTTGCCTTGGGGCAGTCCCTTTTATAGTGGCCCACCTCGCCACATCCATAGCAAGCCTAGACCACGCCAGCGCCGGGAACTTGGGTGATCGGCCTTGCCAGAGATTTGCAGAAATGGATAGTGTGTCCTTTCTTGTTGCAGTTGGAGCACTGCATTTCTCGACAGGGACCGTTGTGGTGGAAGTTACATTTGTTGCACTTTGGCAAACTTCCAGCATACTGCCTTATTAGAGTAGCAACGGTAGGTTCGATCGTAGCATGAACCGCCACGACTCTATGCTTTTTAGCAGCTCGTTGTTTCTTCTTGTCATCCCAGAACTTTCGCTTATTGTCAGCGGGTTTGGAGGGTTCTGAGATGGCCAGGGTCGTTGTTGATGATGGGGATTGGAATCCATGATCGACGAGTCATTGTGCCAATCGTTTGGCACTATCAAAGGTAGCAGGGTGTGAAGCTAAGACGTTTCCCTAATACGGAGGCACCAGCCCCCAAATGTACCTCTCAATCTTTTTCCCCTCGGTGGGAACCATGTTGGGACAGAGGGCCACCAGTTCACTGAACCTGGCGATATACGCGACTATGTTGGATCCCCTCATGATTAGGCTCCACAGCTCCTGTTCTAACTTCTGGATCTCCCCCATCGGGGAGTACTCCTCAATCATGAGGTCTTTCATAGTTTCCCAGCCCATGTCGTTGGCCACTACGAGAGTTAGTGACTTGACATGGCCATTCCACCATGTTAGGGATTTCCCTTCGAAGGTGCACGCAACAAACTTAACTTTGCTCGCGACAGGGCAGGAACAAATTTCGAAGACCGACTCCGTCTTCTCGAACCATTGCAAGAGGGCAATGACTCCGCCAGTCCCAGTGAAGGACTTTGGCTTGCAGTTTGTGAAGTCCTTTTAGGATAACTCTCTCGAGCGCACAAGGAGTTCACCTTGAGTAGAGTTAACAGGGGTTCCACCTCTCCTAGCATCAGTGGAGTGATATTGAGCCATGGCAGTTGCCACTGCTGCAGCTACTGCAGTATTTAGAGCTGTAGTATCGATTGCCGAAGGAGGTGGTGGTGGAGGATTATGCCTTGTTGATTTGCGAGGAGGCATCTTTCAACTATAAGTTTAAAGAAGGATGTACATGGTGGTTAGAATCGATTGTGAGCATAATGAGAGTGTTCGATGGGCAAAATCGCCATAGTCCAACAGTTGAATGAGTGTGTGTTTTGAAATAGCAGTATAGTAGAAGAGTAGGAAACACAAGAGTACAAATTTTTCCAATAGATTAGATAACTGCCAATATTACTGGTATTACTGATGTAAACGAGTTCGGGAAAAACAACCTAACAATAGGTCTTACATCAAACCATATGAAGGAAAATGTCTGACAACTTAGTAGGCTACAAAGTGTACTGAAAGATAGGAATATTTTACAAATAACTGCTTCATAGAGCATAGATACGAAAGGCTATTCCTTAACAAAAGAAAAGATGTGCTAGGCATCTTTTAACGGCGATGGGAGTTCCTCGGGCGAACCCTAAGGTCTTTCATCTGACAAACCACTTCTTGGAGGTGTCGTTCATGAGCCCTCTAGTGAACTCGAAGTTCTATGACTTCAGCTCGTGAGGCAGCTAGCTATTGCTGCAGAGTCTCATTAGTCCTTCTGGTCCTTTCCATCGCCTCTTTGAGATGGCAAATGCGGACGGTGTTGACACCAGTGTTGGCATCAATCTCCACTACTCGGCCGATGGCTGCTCAACCTTGCTCAACATTCCGAGCAATCCTTCGGGCCATGATAGGTAGGGCTCAGTCAGCCGAGCGACCCTCGCTTATGTTGTAGAAGCTTCGGTCCCCATTGTAGGGTAAGGGTTGACCTTGCTCGTCGCTCCAGCGGTTCAAGTTTGTTTCCCACACGGGTGTGGGACCCTGAAGCGCTGGTCGGGGGTTGTTAATTGGGGCTTGACCTTCTTGAGGTAGGTTGTTGACTTTGGGCTCGGAGTCAGATCCATTGGAGAAGCCATCTGCGTGATGATCATCCAAAGGGATTTGATGCTCATCATCAGACTCTGCTTCAAGCCATCCAGCATTGTCGTGGGGTGGAAAGTACGGGACGCCATGATGATGGAATCCATCCATGATATCTACGCGAGAAAGGGAGCATAAGAATCTTATATAAATAGACACACTACCTAAGATAATTATAAGATGATCTTTATCAGTTATGTCAATACTTGTGTAGTGTATACCAGTTATACGAAATCGAAGTAGGATAGTCCTTCGAATAAGTGGTCCTAACTCCAAATCCACAACCAAATGAGGACATGAAGTGAAGCAAAGATCACAGATTCTGAGTCTATAACACCTGAATCCCATATAACCTTAGAGTATGCAATTAACAACTATTGACCTACTTGATAGAGACCTTTTTAGTTCTCAGATAAGTGATTATAGTAACACAAAATAATCCTATAGTATTTTAAACTTATGATCTGTTCTAGTGGTTTCATTGTACTAGTGTTGGTAATTTTTTAGACTTGCTGCCATATCACAACCATTCTAGGGTATATGCTAATCACTCCTCAGATCAGCATAGTTGATCAGATTATGCCACTCCCAAGACTGACCATACATCTCCGAGCTTACTTGTGATATTTAACAATCGTAATACTTTTGTATTTGTCATTGTGACACTAATTTTAGTATGAATGCAAACTTGTATACTTACTTAAATATTTTATTATTTAAAAGTATAGACTCTTGGTCAGAGTGTTTTAATCCCATTGGGTTTATAGTTAGTTTATCTTTTATGGGTTGATATACTCAATTCACTATAAACAATGCTCTGATACCAATCTGTCACACCCCAAAACCGAGAACGACGGAAACGTTCTGGGGCGGAGGACGTCATGTACAGTATCACAACACAATATAATAGTAAACAAGTAAAAAACATCATCCATTGCATTAAATATATAATTTTAATACAAGTATGTTCTGTAGTATATAAGACACCAAAATATGAATCAAAATATAAGAGGAGTCTTGAATGCGCTCCGTCTTCTCAAAAGTTGGCATCGGTACCTGTCTACTGATGACCTGAGAATACAAGTTATTTTAAAAGAGTTTATCAGCACTAAAGCTGGTGAGTTCATAAGTATTTAGTGTCTGAGTTTGTATCAAAATGTTTGAAATAGTGTTTGAAGTACGAGTTTGTAAACGTTTGTAGTAAAAGTATGTGAATGTTTGTAAAAGTTTGTAACTACTAGAAAATCCTACATTTTCTACTAAAAGTAGCCTTCTACCAAGGCACGACTATTGTGTATGTTTGTTTCTTGTAAAAGTGTGTAATTTTCCCAAGTGTAACTATAATTATCAAAATATAGTTTGTACATTAATGTTTAAGTGAAATGATCACTAAATAAATGGAATGGGTAAATTAATGTAGTACTGTAGTGTTGTTTTATAGGAACTACTGCTGTACTAACTGCCTTAAACCGGATTTATATCAAGGTATTATGTGATTAATTGTACCATACTATCGACGGAAAACACGACATTGTAAGTCGTAAAAAGGTATGACGTTTGGCACCCGCAGACCTGCAGGTCCGACTGTAGCTAGCAGCAAGGTGTAGGATAGTCAATCCAGTATAGATCTATACACAAACTCACACTCTCCCTCTAGGAGATTCTGGCTACAACTCGGGCCATGATAATGAAGGCATGCTCTGATACAGTGGATCACATTTATGTTAACGTATTCTTGTATATGTAATGTATTGTTACTCATCATAGTATCATTGTATATGATCTCATTCTAGTATAGTTGTATATGTTCTCATTCTAGTATAGTTGTATATGTTCTCATAGTAGTAAGTAATAACTCATGAATGAACTGACTCTTGTATGCTTCATTGAACTAGAAGTAGTAAGTAGTATAACTCTAAACTATACCTATTATATTTTATTAGTAAACTTGTTGAATGATTGAATGTACTAAACTGAGATAAAAATCTTTATATCTATACATATATACATAATATATAAGTAAGGATTCAACGACACTCGGACAAACAACCGGGTACTTTAAGACCACAACCAAACAAGGACAGGAAGTAAAGTGGGTTATCTCTCCTAAGTCCTTCAAACCTTATTTATATAACTATATATGTAATAGATATGGTTTTAACAATATATAAGCTTAAAAAATGTAAAGGAAAGGTTTAGTATACAAAAGTGAAATTGATAAAGAGTTTGACATGTAAAATGGTTTGATAAACAATTTGGAGTCATTTGTTTGGTAAAACAGTTTAAAGCATGAAAAATCCATTTGCATGTTAGTTATTAATCACATGTGATCATGGTTCAACTTTTAATCCCCCCATAAAGTATTTAAAACATTTCAAAGCATTTCAAAGGTTAATTAAGGGGTATGAACTCACCTGTAGTGAGTGGTTTGTTCGGAAGTGTCGGATAAGGTGCTAGGTGTCAAGTGAGGACTTAAACACACACAATGGTCCTAGTTATCATATAATAAGCATATATGTATCTAATTAGTCAATTAATAACTAATTAATCAAGTTAACACCCTAGGTCATGGAAACACTTTGATTCAAGTGCTATAGGTACCACAAGGTTGCATCTAAGGGTTGTATGGCATGTCATTGGAGTTTATGGCCCATGAACCACCCCTTTATGGAGTTTACGGCCCATGACCATTTCCCCATGAGTTTATGGCTATAAACTCACGGTACTAAGTGCCAAATTGTGTTTTGAGCTCTTACAAGTCATGATTGGGAATCAAATGATCAAGTCCAAGCCTTAGGAAAGCATTAGGGGCATAATAAGATCACCTTGATGAGTTTACGGCCAAATGAACATATTCTTATGTGTTCATGGCTGTAAACTCTCTTAGGGACATGTTTTGATTGTTGTTTAAGGTCTTAAACACTTCTAGGAAGGTTTAATATTGGCATCCAAGGCTTAGGAAGGGACTAATGTCCATTTTACCACTTTAAAAGGGGTTTACGGCCCAAGAACATCCTTGGCCATAAAATTCTTTGTTCTTGTGTTATTTGATGATTTTCAAGTGTTATCAAGTTCATATTAAGAACACAAGAATCTAGGGCAAGTTTACTTACAAGATAGAAGCATGATTTGGTGTTTAAGGTCCAAGAACACTAATGTGTTCTTGGTGTTTTGAAGATTTAAGTAAAACACAAAAATGAATGGATGAAATGATGTATAAACACTAGGTGTTATGTTATAACAAAAAATCAAATTGAGAAACACTTACATTTTTGGGATATCGGGTGAAAGACGGGATGATAATTGAGAGAGAATGGGGAGTAAACTTGAGGGTGGAAGTTGGAAATGGAGAGTTTGGGGAGTAAAATCCCTCTTAAGCCAATGAGTTTTTGGACCTAAGGGAGTTCACGGCCCAAACTCACTTAGTTTGGCAGTGAACACTAATCCAAGGCGTTGATTGTTCCATTGTTACCCCGATGTCCTAGAATTTAATTCCTTTATACCCGTTCGTTTTGAGAATAATTATTAAAAATAGTCAAACAGACTTTTAAATTGGCTAACAATTATTAGAAAGGTAATTGACTTTTAATTGAATTAATTGACTTTAGAGTTTGTACGAATGAAAATTTCGGGTTGTCACAATCTACAACGAAAAGGAGCAGGTTAGGGTTTCTCTCTGGGGAAGGTGGCCGAAAAGGGAGGCCATAAGGGCCTTTATATAGGCCACAAGTCCGCGAAATGAAAGTTTCCTTCAATAGCGTTGACTCGGCGAGTCGGCTCACGGACTCACCAAGTCCATTCATTTATCCACGTCACTAATCGCGACTCTACTCGATGATTTGAGCCACCAACTCGTCGAGTCACTCCACATATCTTAAAATAAATACTTAAAATATAATACCTAGAAATCCGGATGTTACAATTCTACTCCACTAGAATCAAACTTCGCCCTCGAAGTCCTGACTCTCAAATAGTTCAGGATGCTGCTCCCACATCTCCGACTCCGGATCCCAAGTCAAATCGGATCCCCTCCGAAGTTGCCACTGGACCTGAACCAGGCACACTTCTTTGTTCCTTAGAACCTTCACGTTTCGGTCTAAAATCGTGATCGTCCTCTCAATGTAATTCATGCTCGCATCCACCTGAATGTCCTCTAGCGGTACTACTGTCGTCTCATCGGCTACACATTTCCTCAGCTGGGACCCATGGAAGGTATTATGGATCTGACTTAACTCTGCAGGAAGCTCCAACTGGTATGCTACCCTACGCATTCTGGCGGTTACTCTAAAAGGACCGATGTATAAGGGCCCTAGCTTGCCTCGCTTCCTGAACCGGATCACCCCTTTTCCATGGGGATACCTTGAGGAGTAAAAAATCTCCAACTTGAAACTCTAGCTTGGATCGCCGCCTATCCACATAACTCGTTTGGCGATTATGGGTTGTCAGTAACCTCTTTCTGACCTGTTGAATCTGCTCGGTCATCTTCAACACTATCTATGTGCTTCCCATCATCCTGTTCCCCACTTCTCCCCAACAAATGGGAGTCCGACACCTCCTCCCATACAGGAGCTCAAAAGGAGGCATACTAATACTCGTATGATAGCTGTTGTTGTAAGAGAACTCAGCCAATGGTATGTAGGTGTCCCAACTTCCTCCGAAGTCCATGACACATGCACATAACATGTCCTCAAGTGTCTGAATCATCTGCTCGCTCTATCCATCTGTCTGTGAGTGGTACGAAGTGCTGAAATGTGAGCGCATGCCCAACTCAGCCAATGGTATGTAGGTGTCCCAACTTCCTCCGAAGTCCATGACACATGCACATAACATGTCCTCAAGTGTCTGAATCATCTGCTCGCTCTATCCATCTGTCTGTGAGTGGTACGAAGTGCTGAAATGTGAGCGCGTGCCCAACTCCTCGTGAAATTTCTTCCGAAACCTGGAAGTAAAATGCTCGTCTCGATCCGACATAATCGAGATCGGCACTCCATGTCGAGATACCACCTCTATCACATAAATATCGGCCAATTTCTCTACAGAAGAGCTCTCACTAATATCAAG
This sequence comes from Lactuca saligna, assembly GCF_052625555.1. NCBI lineage: Eukaryota > Viridiplantae > Streptophyta > Magnoliopsida > Asterales > Asteraceae > Lactuca > Lactuca saligna. Next base: position 2,816,648 of record NC_136421.1, read on the forward strand.
GAAGTGAGCACTCTTCGTCAATCGGTCCACAATCACCTAAATCGCGTCAACTGCACGCGAGTCCTCGGTAACTTGGTGATAAAATCCATAGAGATTTGTTCCCACTTCCACTGGGGAATCTCTAGGGGTTGCAATAGGCCATGAGGATGTTGGTTCTCTGCCTTGACCCGATGGCAGGTCAAGCACCTCTCAACTATCCAAGCAACATCCCTCTTCATACAGGGCCACCGGTAATCTCTCTTCAGGTTCAAATACATCTTAGTAGCCCCGGGATGGATCGAGAACCTCGATCTATGTGCCTCCTCCATCAGTATACAACGAGATCCGCCTGTATAGGGCACCCAAATTCATCCTCGAAAAGTCATAAGTCATCGGTTGTCCGTCACAAAATCGGACACATATCCAACCACCCGTTCCCTCTTGCGGTTCTCCAATTTCATAGCGTCCGTCTAGGCCTCTCAAATGGTATCCAAGACTGGAGTCATCACTGGCATTCTCATACACACATCTCAAATCGGGGTACACTCTGATCTGCGGCTCAGGGCGTCATCTACCACGTTAGCCTTGCTCGGATGATATAGAATCTCACAGTCATAGTCTTTCACCACATCTAGCCACCTCCTGTGGCGCATATTCATGTTGGGCTGATCCATGAGATACTTCAGACTCTTGTGGTCCATGTATATGGTACACCGAACCCCGTACAAGTAGTGGCGCCAGATTTTGAGGGTGAACACCACCGACCCTAGCTCTAGATCATGGGTGGGATATCTCATCTCATGGGGCTTTAATTACCTTGATGCGTATGCTATCACATGCCCTCTCTGCATTAGCACCGTCCCAACCCAGATATAGACGTATCACAATATACCACAAAGTCCTCCATCTCCTCGGAAAGAGCTAACACCGGGGGTTTGCACTACTTCTGGCGAAGAGTATCAAATGAGGTCTGCTACTTGAGACCCCAAGAAAAAGTAACGCCCTTCTGAGTCAACCTGGTGAGGGGAACAACAATCTGGGATAAATCTTTGATAAATCTCTGATAGTAGCCGGCCAAACCCAGAAAAATCCTTATCTCAGTAGGGGATCTCGGCACCTCCCATCTCATAACAACCTCGATCTTGGCCGGATCGACCAAAATCTCATTCTGGTTAATGAGGTGTCCGAGGAACTAGACCTCCCGTAACCAGAATCACACTTGGAGAATTTGGCATAAAGCCTCTCTGATCTTAATACTCCAAGAATTTCTCTTAAGTGCTCCTCATGCTACTCTATGGATCTCGAGTACACCAGAATATCATCGATGAACATGATCAGTGATCGATCCAGCATAGACCTGCACACCCGATTTATGAGATCCATGAACACTGCCGGTGCATTGGTGAGTGCAAAAGGCATCACCACGAACTCGTAATGATCATAATGAGTCCTAAAGGCCATCTTCTAGATATCCTCTTCACGAACTCTCATTTGGTGATACCCAGAACTCAAATCGATCTTGGAAAACCAAGATACGCCCTGCAACTGATCGAACAGATCGTCAATCCTAGGAAGTGGGTAATAGTTTGACCGTCATCTTGTTCAAATCCCAGTTTTCAATGCACATCTGGCATGAACCATCATTTTTCTTGAAAAAAGGATAGGTGCTCCCCAAGGCGAGCTACTCGGTCGGATAAATCCCTTCCCCAACAGTTCCCGAAGCTGCTAGGATAACTCCTGCATCTCTAGCGACGCAAGGCAATAAGGTGCCTTGGCAATAGGTGCCGCTCCCGGAGCCAAATCAATCCGAAACTCCACCTGCCTCTCGGGAGGGACACCCGGTAACTCTTCAGGAAAAAAATCCGAGAATTCCCTCACTATTGGGACCTCGGCGATAGAACTCGATCTCTCGGCAGCAACTCATGTATCCACCACATACGCTACAAAACCCCTGTAACCCTGCTGAAGACTCTGCCTTTCTCGGACAACAAAGCAGAAAGTTGATCCAGGTCGGGTACCCTCGCCATATACTGTAAGCACTCCCCACTGGGGTCCTGTATGGTCACCAACTGATGCTCGCAGTTGATCACAGCTCCGAGCCAACTCAACCAGTCCATGCCCACAATGACACAGACGTCCCCCATGGCAATCGACACCAAATCTTTCGGAAATTCAACACCAAAAATCTCAAGCACACATCTCGGGATCACATCAGTGGCAAACACCGCATGCTCATCGACTATAAAAACTCTCAGAGGTTGACTCAACAACTCATGTCGGATACTGATGTGGCGACTAAATGCTAATGATACAAAGGATCAACTCGCACCCGAGTCAAATAACACTATGTCACGTATAGAACTCACAAGAAAAGTATCTACGCATAACACAATACAAGCACAAATAATTCAGAAAAGAATAACCAAAGGAAAACATATCAGCCACGACATCAGGTGTTGCGTGGACCTCCTACGTTGTCAGCTGGAAGGTTCTCCCACGAACCTTCGACGCCTCGACCTTCACGAGCTAACTCTCGGTAGCTCTCACAGTAGCAGTTGTAGATCCATGAAGCAGCTGGATAAACTCAGCCTTCTGGTGGCCGGTCTGGTTATAGTAGAAACAAACTACAGATCCCATAGGGCAATCCTTAGCCATGTGCCCCTCCTTGCCACACTTGTAGCAAGACCTCACTTGACATATCCTATCATGACCCTTGACGCACTTCCCAAAAGTGCGGCTCTTCTGGTTCCCAGACCTCGAATCAGCGGGCTTTGCCCTCTTGTCTGCCGGCTGAGACTGTACCGGTCGCCGATCCCTCCCATGAGACTCAACCTCCTCCCTGGCCTGAGTCTCCAGCTCGATCTCCCTCTTTCGGGCATTTTCCTAGAGCTCAGCAAATGACCTCTATGTCGAGTTCGCCACGAACTCGTGGATATCTCTCCTCAGAATTCTCAAATACCGACTCATACGCGCCTGCTTGGTAGATACGTGCTTAGGGCAGAACATCGCCCTCTCATGGAATATCCTCATAATCACTGTCATTGACTTTGTCCTCTGCTTGAGGGACAGAAACTACTAGGCCAACCGTTCCCTCTCCACCTGGGGAACATACTCATCTCAAAACATAGAATTGAACCTCTCCCAAGACACTACAGTGAGCTCTGCAGAAGTGAAGCTGGTTGTCACAAACTTCCACCAATCCTTCGCCCATAAGCGAAGCTGGTTCAGCACGAACTGTACTCTCAAATGTTCCGTATAGGAGCAAGTGTAGAAACACTCCTCGATGTCGGAAATCCATCTCATCGTGACAATTGGGCCCTGATTCCCGTCAAATTCCGGTAGCTTCATGTTGTTGAACTCACTGTACAACAATGAGTCACCTGCCTGAGGCCTGGTAGCAGCGACAGCTACGGGGACTATAGCAGCAGCCACCTCGGTAACCGTAGCATAACGCTCATCAAATGTCTCAATCAAGGTGGTATTGATAGACCGAAACATCTCCAGGATGACCTCTTGGATAGTTGCGGCCACCTCATCATGAATCATCCGGTGAATCTCGTCATCACTAGCATTGCTACTCCTTGGGTTGTGGTGCATACCCATAATGATGTCTCTGAAACACAACACAAAATAATCAGAGACTTAACCGAGAATACTCACACTCAATCACTCGGCCTACTTGTTCCTTAGCACCCTAAGGATTCTTACTTGGACTGATCACTGACTCGGTGTTTCCAGTAGTACGGGCCCAATACTACCTTCCACACCGTATCTGTGATCATCCGAAGTCTCCCTCCTAGGGTTCTAGTTCACATGTACTCTATATCTCGCCAAACATCGACTACCCACATAGAAGCTATCATGCACTCACCTCTGCTACATACTCGCACTCAAGCAAACCACAGATACAAAATCCCTAGGCTAAGGCATCACAAATCAGGCCACTCTAGTTCTAAATTATGAAATACTTAGCATACATAACATATATCATATCGTCTCATATCACATAAGTAAGGGTATTTAAGGAAATCGTCGTTTGGGTATTGGCGGATTGTGCACACTACGCTTTTCCTCTTTCTCTTAAAATCTCTTACTCATTTTTTTTAGAAAAATCGTTTCTCTTTTGAAAACTTTTCTCAAATCCTCAATCTCAGTCCAGACATACCCGAAGGAGTATCCGAATCCCTCAAACTAAAGCTCTGATATCAACATCTAACGACGTAAATTTTGAAACAAAAATTTCATTTTATAATTACACAAAATTAATATATTATATTTCAAGAAAATCGTAGGTGTCTCAATGTTAACATAAAATCTCAATCAAAAGTCAAATCCCAGAATCCTCCATGTCATCTTGAACAGATGTGTACAATCATGCCGGTGCCTTCCCGCGATCCTCTGAGGTACCTAAAACACATAACACATAACACGGTAAGCACGAAGCTTAGTGAGTTACCCAAAATACCACATAAAACATATTAGCCACCCGAGGCTATAACTCTGTAAGACCCTTCGGTCAATGTGTATCGGTGGGACCTTCCAGTCCCACAACATTAATGGACCCTTCGGTTCTGTACCTTCCTGTCCTAACTCTGTAAACTCTAAATAATCCATAACATAAATCACATAGAAATAATACAACATATCACAGTACACAAATAACATATAAGATACTCTGTCACACAACTCTGATTACCACTCTAGGTATGTATAGTGAGAAGACTCACCTCGCAGCTAATGGGAATAGACACGCACTCAAGAATCCCGAACTAGCCTCCGCCTAACACATTAGACAACCATTTCAATCAATATCCCTTTTTTCCTCATTTACACCTAAATTCCTCTTTTCTCTTTCTATTCCCTTGGATGGTTAAAAGACCATTTTACCCCTCGATGGTCTAAATGTTGCTAATTGACCTATTCTCAAGTCAACAGAAGTCAATATGACTCAACAACCAAGGTTGACCCGACTTGCCGAGTGCACTTGGGTGACTCGCCGAGTCCACTTGTATCCTCTAAATTATTTCAAGGGTCTCACATAGCTCGTCGAGTTAACCCCTAACTCGACGGGTTATCACGGGGTCACAAATCGCTGGGGCAACACGATCCGACTCGTTGATTCATCTCATTGACTCGACGAGTTGACTCATCGGAGTGTCTCATATGGACGTCTAAGGTCAGATCTGCAACTCCGACCTCTAGATCTAGCCTCCTAATACCTAAAAGTCACATAAAGGTTTGATTTTGATGACCATGCATGGCATAAATGCTTCATAATGCCATCACAAGCTCCAAGAAAGGTCAAATGCATGGGGACCTACCTCTAACTCAATAAAGTTCAAAACTTTGGACCCTCAAGGCCCTCTCTAGTGCAGATCTGAGGTTGTAACCTCAAACCTTGCCCAAATAGCTTAAGAACACAATATGTTGAGAGAAAACCCTAAAAGCTTCCCAAAAATGAGATCTAATGAACAAGAGGTCAAGATGAGAGTTTTTTACCTCTGAATAGCAGCTAATGACAGAAGAATGCAAGATCCTTAGCCTTCTATTGATTAGATCCACCAAACTCTTCCAATATTTCCTCCAAAAGCTCAAGAATGCTCACGATGGTCTCTCTCTCTCTCTCTGTCACTTTCTCTCTCTATCCCCCTCTCTCTCTCTATACAACGAAAAAGAGCAGGTTAGGGTTTCTCTCTGGGGAAGGTGGCTGAAAAGGGAGGCCATGAGGGCCTTTAAATAGGCCACAAGTCAGAGAAATTAGGGTTTCCTTCAATAGCACTGACTCGGTGAGTTGGCTCACAGACTCATCAAGTCCATTCATTTATCCATGTCATCAATCGCGACTCTACTCGATGAGTTGAGGCACCAACTCGTCGAGTCACTCCATATAACTCAAAATAAATACTTAAAATTTAATACTTGAAAATCCGGATGTTACAATTTTCTGCTGCTTTTCTATTGGCATCAAATCCAATATTCTCCTTTAAGTCCATGTGTTTTGATGAGCAACGTGCTCCACCTTTACTATGACCATGTAAGAATAGGATTAGTGTCACCGATACCGACTCACCTGCCACTTATCTATTTCTTCTCTTCCCATCGTTCCTTTTTCCACTGTCTCTTCTACAGTCGTCTTTGTCTTCCGGATTGTTCCATTTTTTTCTACTTTAGCTCGCTTCGCTCTCTTCTACAAGTGCGGAATCACCCTTTCTCAACATAGGTGATGGTTGACCGACTAGATTCTTCTGATGAGAGTGAGAATCATGAAAAACAACAAGATCCCATACAAAAAGATCCGCCATTGAAGGGTTTCAGTGAAGAAAGCATCGATCTTGAACTCATGAGGCTTCATAATTTATGTAGCCCTCCGAGGTTTCTTTTCACAATCAATGAAGAAACTAGTTTGGATATGGAATCAGAAGGTAGAAAGGGTTCAAGAACAGTAAGTTTGCCTCCTCAGCTCAGAAAACCCACCGCCCATAGACACTTTTGTCGATGTTCCCCACCGTCTCCCATTCCACATCACCACATCACCTACTTCCTTCCTCTTTATGTCTATCTCAGTCCGATTTCTTTCACTTACCTCCCCTATCCCATTTTGTTGAGCATAGTGATTCGATTTCTGATCTTCACTCCCATCTTAGCATCGACTAACAGAAAGAGGGAGATGTTTTACATGATTCTTTAAATTGTTGGGAGTTTATTTTTCTCAATTCCAAACCTAGCGGAAGGGAATAGATATCAGAGATGGAAGGCAAGGTGAGTGAGTTATTCAATTCCCTTTCCAGTATATTCACCATGACTACATTTGTTGGTCAAAAGATTCACATCTCAACATCGCCTCCTTCATCTCTATCAACCTCTCCTTAACCCTAATTTTATATATATATATATATATATATATATATATATATATATATATATATATATATATATTGAATCCACCTCTGATACTAAGCTGCTACACTTTGTTTTCCTTAGCCCTCATTCGACGTCGTTTCCATCTCCGATCTCACACACCTTCTAAAGGTGGTTTTGATTGGCGACTCAGGTGTTTTAAAGCTTCGACTTACTCACATTATTATGGCTCCATGGATTTCATTCAACGTTTGATTTACTCTATGCTATAACTTAAAGAGAGGCAAGCGAACTATTCTTTTGTTTTTGGAGGAGCCTGACGTAATGGACCTACGAGAAGACTTGGTATTGGAAAGAAGCCGCCATTCATGCATTTGCTCAGTTCGACGTTTTTGTTTTCATAGTCTTCTACTTCTACCATTGTTGCCCAAGAAGTCCTAACATTGATTTCTTAAAGATGGTTAGTAATCAACTGTGATTTTATTATTTCTGCCATCAGCCACTTCATATGCCAACAATCACATTTTCTAATCGTTTTTATCTTTCTCAACATAAGCTAAATTTCCAATTTGTACCAGTTTCGTTATATTTAATGTCGTCGATTGTTTTCTAATTTTTAATATTTCATTAGTTCATAAGTGTAGATTATATGATGGAGGTTATCAGCCATGGTCAGAAATTAGATATTCTGGGAACTAATAGCCTAATACTATCTTCATAAGCAACAGATCGAAGGCATTAACATCCATGATGGTAATTTTAAATCTCTCAATAGTTTTGTTTTCTAAATCATTAATCTGTGTATGAACATTAGATTATGTTTTACTTTTCCTTCCGGAGTTGGTATAGGTGATGTAAATGAGAGATATAGAAAGAAGCACATGTACTCGGCCGAAGTGTACTTCTTCAGTTTGAGTCATTTTACTATGTTTGTGACATTTTATTAGTTCCTAATGAATATAGAATGCATGCCAACTGTTATTACTCATTGTTTAGTTTACTGGATTTGTGTTGTCGTTGTTATGAAACAAAGCCTTGATACTTGTAATACTTTGCTTATTGCTATTTTGTTATTCTATATTTTTAACCAATTTAATGTTGATTTTCCGTTTATCCATGATTTTTTGTTAGATTATTTGCTTTCATATTCTAAGGCTTTTTCATTATTAGGGTTAATTTTTTTTAATGTTTTTGTGGTCTATAGATACCCGATTGAAACCAGGTTACAGGGCTAACAACTAGACATATCACCACCACCAACAATCTTTTGTAATTAGAATATTTTGTACGTTTGAAATTTTAATTTTGGGTTTATATTTTAATTGATTTACATCCTGGATTTTTTACTCTGATTTTGGGACCACACACTTTTGGTGGATGTGCAACTAGAATCAAAGTGGATAAGTATATATTTCCTTTTTCTAGACCACTTCAACTTCTTGCCTTTCATTTCATTTGTTTACTTTTTGATTCTTCAACTTTCTACTCATCGATTTCTTCTCAGATTATCAATGGCAAAATTTGTAGGTGAATTTACTATACATTTTATAAATACAATGGCATGCTAACAACATTTTGGGTCTTAGATCTTGCATTCCGACGATGGCTTATTTAATTCATTTCAGTATATAATGTGACTTTTGCTCATCATAACATGGAATTAAAACCCTTTTTTAAAATATTCAGGTTGTTGAAATGCTTTCACTTGGGTCTTTGGAGACCGATGCCATTTTGTTGGTAAGTGGATTTTTTCTGAATAATCTTTTTTTTCGTGAGTTATATGGTTTTCCCATGGATTTGATGATGTCATGCTTGAAACATGTAGGGTGGACTTTTTTGTATATGATATATTATGGGTTTTTTTACACTAGTCATGATCAACATTAGTAAATCATTTGATGCACCTATCAAGGTAACGTCATAGAAGGGAACATATATCTTTTGTATATATATCTTATGAAACCGGTGGCTATAATAATCTAACATAATGTATGTGCAGCTTCTATTTCCATCAAGAATTGCTGCACACTTCTTTTCCATGCTTCATTTAGGTGACGTTGTAGTTCCAGATATGGCCTTAACTGGTGATTTTTTTTTTCTGAATACTTAATGGCATCCTTTGGTTTCTAAGTAATTTGGTTTCTTATTTCTAAGAGTGCCACTATTTTAAAAGTGTTTCTCTGGGGTATAGACTTGGGTTGGTTCTTACAATTGTTGTCATCTTATAGTTAAAGACTAAGAATTAAAATTGTCAAGAATCATCAAGTACACCATCTGTCATTTAGATTTGTTCCTTTTTATTTTATGAGATCAAGGCTAACAGCAGGATAGGTCATAGTAACAACAAGAAATCAAGATCAACATCATTATGACCAAAATGCCCCAGCCGCTTTCTTCCTTGATTGCTTTCTTTATCAAACCAATCCCGCCACCTTTTCCTTCCTAGTAGTATATGATTACCACAATTGTCACTGTGAAAAACTTTTATCCATTTCTTAATGACTTAATATCCTAATAACTATCTCATTTTTAAAATGATGAATAATATTGCTGTAAAATTGCGAATCGGATTTTCTTTGGTGGTGAAATAGCAATGTCCATTTCTTTGATGTATCCAACCCCGCACGTGGGGTTCTTCCCTAGTTATTATTTATTTATTTATTTATTTTGTGGTTGACCCTTCTGCCTTTTGCTCTTTTTCTTGAACTTTCGACTTGAATAAATTCGTCAAGGATAGATAATGCCTAGATGGTATGGGTTTTTATTCTAAAAACCTATCATACAATTATATTCATGAAAAAAAAAATATTATTTTTTTTATTTATTAAATACATTATTTTACTTTTCAAGAGGTCAAAAAATAACAAGAAACATAATCTCAATGTATAATAATTATCATATCATTTAAATGAAACTGATTAATACATTTTACCATAAATTTGGATATAATCCATAGATGAAAAAATAATGTGTACTTTATACACGAGAAAATATAATGTATTAGTTTTTTGCATATCATATATAATTTTGTTTTTATTTTTTGGTTTTGAATGCTTGCTGTTGAAGGTTATCATAAACAGACTGATGGATTTTGAGAAGAAGATACGTTAAATTATAAAGAGAATAGATATTTTGTTACTTGTTACCTCGAAAACCTAATACCAATTCATCTGTGTAGTTGTTGGCTAACAAACCCCTCACAATCTTGTATTGGAAGTGTCGCTGTAACATCTGTCTCTCAAGGTATTATAATTTAAGTAATTAATATTAATTATTGGACTAACGAAGGGGCAAATGGACTTATGGAGTGGACCTTAGCAAAATGGCCAAATAGTTAGGCTGCCCATAAGTCGTACGTTGGGCGTAAAAAATAACAAGAACCATAATCTCAATGTATAATAATTATCATATCATTTAAATAAAACTAATTAATACATTTTACCATAAATTTGGATATAATCCATAGATGAAAAAATCATGTGTACTTTATACATGAGAAAATATAATGTATTAGTTTTTTGCATATCATATATAATTTTGTTTTTCTTTTTTGATTTTGAATGCTTGTTGTTGAAGGTTATCACAAATAGACTGATGGATTTTGAGAAGAAAATACGTTAAATTATAAACATAATAGATATTTTGTTACTTGTTACCTCGAAAACCTAATACCAATTCATCCATGTAGTTGTTGGCTAATAAACCCCTCACAATCTTGTATTGGAAGCATCGCTGTAACATCCGTCTCTCGAGGTATTATTCAATTTAAGTAATTAATATTAATTATTGGACTAACAATGAGACAAATGGACTTATGGAGTGGACCTTAGCAAAATGGGCCAAATAGTTGGGCTGCCCATGCACGTACGCACAACATACCAAGGAGTACGTGCAGCGTAAGTGAGCAGACTCAAAACCCTAATTTTTAGGGTTTAAGCCATATAAATACCACATTATGGCTCAAACCCTAGCCTCCTTACCAGTCCCTCAACCTCAGAAAACCCTAATATGCCCTCATACTCCATTGTTGTGTGTGTTTGACGTTTTGAGCTCATTTTTGGTGAAGAAAAGCTTGGAAAAAGGGAAGAGGAGTTGAAGAAGAAGAAGAACTTGAGTATCTTGAGCTCAAGGATCTGGAACCATTTCATCTTTTGGCACTCAAAGGAGGTATAAAGCTTCCAACTTTCCTCTTAGAAGCTTAGATCTAGGATTATGGAGCTTTGGACCATTTTAGGTCTAAAGCATGGATCTTTTTCACGCAACCTCGTTTTTGAGCTTAGGGTTGCCACCCTTAGAGCTCAAAGCATTCCTTTAGCAGTAACGTTTCAACCTTTAAGGCATTTATGTAATCATGCATGAGATCTAGCCATTTCCATGGAAGTTTATTGCTATTTTTCCAAGTTGGGTTCATTTGGTGGATTGCAAGCCACCAAGCGATCGACTTTATGGATCAAGACATTGAAGAGGACTTGAATCTGTATTTTTAGCCTTTGGGTTAGAGTATTAAGCACTTAATGGGAAAAGAGACTTAACAGTGAAGTACTGTAGCATCCGGGGTTTTCCAGGTATTATTATTATTCATCCTAATTGAAGTGTGGTGTGGTTTGGGTTGGGCTTTGACCTTTGGGTCTTGCTAGTGGGCTGAGGAAGCTGAGTATTTGGGGTGTACAATGCCATGTACGCCCAGCGTACTCGTGGAAAGGAAGAGCGAAGGCCAAGCACGTACATCTAGCGTACTAGGAGTATGCCCAACATACGTGTGCATATCCTTAAACCCTAAAAATTATAGTTTGCTCCCTATATAAAGAACATAACCCCTATTGGTTCAACCTCCCTTCACTCTTACCCAGCCACCACGAAAACCCTAGCTCCCTTTGTGTGCCTTTGTGTTCTAGAAGCCATTTGAGAGTGTTTATGTGTTATTTTAGTGATAAAGAAAGAAAGGAGCTTGAAGAAGAAGCAAGGATCCACCAAGAGCTTGTAGATCCAGAGGATTGACACCATCTGACTCTTTTGAGGTATCAAGCTCCATACTTGACTATTGTATGCTTAAATTTGTTTATTTGGGGTTTTTTATGTCCTTTTTGGACCCCCATTGTTAGGAGTGTTTGAGTATTGTTGGTTCCAGAGCTTAAGAGTTGTCCTTTTAGACTCTTAGAAGTACCTAGGGTCATAAAAATCAGATCTTGGTGGTTAAGCCAAAACCATGCAAGGGCTACATGGTCTTAAAGTAGGAATAATGGACCAAAATCATGTTTTTACCCCAACCTTGCATGCAAGCACATAAAGTTCATGACTTTATGGTTTAGGAGGTCTAAAAGGACCTGGATCTGCAGTTTGGACGTAACGACATAACAGATTAAGTCATGAATAAAGTCCCAAAGAAGCTGGCTAGTATGCTGGGAGTACTCCTTGGTACGCTGTGCGTACTGGGTAAAACTCCTTGTCTTGGTCTAGGCCAACGTACGTTGGGCGTACATGCCGGGTACGTCGCGCGTACGCATGCAGATTGGGAAAAATTAGGCTTTTGGGCCCTAAGAGGATGGGTTTGGACTTTTCGGCCCCATGGCCCACTGAGAAGTATCATTTTGGACATAGGAATAACAAGATTGAGTATCAAGCATTTTTGGGCCAAGATTGAGCCCTTAAGGATTATTATATTGGACTTGGGAATTTTGGGCTCATTTAGGGAAATAAGGTCTAAACCAGAAATTGGACAATGAGTGGGCCCTTAGGGAATCCTTAATGGGCCATAAGAGAGTTGGGCTTGATAAGCTAGAATCTGGACTTAAGTATGTCCCAATTAGACCAAAGGGTAAAACGGTCATTTTACCCTGAGTAGTGTTATAGACTCTCGTTGAGTGTTATGTGTCTCTGATAGTCGGGAGTCATTGGAGCAACTGCTATAGATTTCCTCCATGAGATTCGACTCACAGTTTACAAGGTGAGTTACCCTCCAGTAGAAGTGGGTCTAAGGCACCAAGGCCAACCCACTAGTAGTTGGATAAAGTTGAGATGATTATCTTTGTGATAATTGTCTAGTTTGCTATTACTTGATATTTTTATGTGCAAGTATGCTATGTTATATATGATAGTGGTATTTAGAGGGGAATAGTCCCCCGATCGGTTGTTAGGACCGAAGGGTAGGTCGGACACCCCAGATATGTCTGACAACATGTTATGATAGATTGTTATGTGATAGTAGTAGGGGTGAAATAATCCCCGTGACCGGGTGAGATAGACCGGATGGTAGGAAGTCACCCTAGAATAGCCTGACATGGGTAGTCAGCACCCCATAATGGCTTGACATGGGTAGTTAGCACCCCATAATGGCTTGACACGGGTAGTCAACACCCTAGAATGGCTTGACATGGGTAGTTCGGGCACCCCAGAATTGCCTGACAGCATGTATGATTGTATAGTATGTGGTATGATGGGGGAACTCACTATGCTTTGTGCTTATGGTTTTTAGTTTTGGTTTCAGGTACCTTTTCATCCAAGGGGAAGGAGCCAGCAACGTAGCAATGCATCACACACACATGATTTCTGCATTGAGTGTTTTGGGATTGTACTCTGATTTTTATTATTGTTCGATGTTTGTTTTTGAGACATGATTATGATTGTTTATGGATGAATATGATATCGACAATGTTTTTAGTAAACGATTTTTATAAATTACTTAATTAAAAACGAATTTTTTGGACTCGAAAGTTGGGATGTTACAAGTTGGTATCAGAGCCTTGGTTTGAGGGATTCGGACACACCTTCGAGGGTGTCTGGACTCAAATCGAGGGCTTTAAGGATTTTTTTCAAGAAAATAGTTTTCAAAAATCTAAGTAAAAGAATTTTGAGAAAGAACGAGGTGTGTGATGCGTGCGACTAGCCAAGATCAAGTAAGTTTTCCCTAAGATACCCATGCTTGTTATGTTATGTTATATTATATGTTTATGAGAATCGCATGCTAGATTAGGGCTAAGGATATAGGAAGATGCCTTGTATGTCTGTTATATGATTATGAGAACTGCATGATAGATTAGGGCTTAGGATCTAGAAGGATGCCTTATATGCTTGTTGTATGAGCTTATTGAGTTGTATGTTAGGGCTGTTAGTCAACAGTATGAGACCCTGATTAGGTCATGTTTGATTTGGTTACTCAATGCACGAATGCTGCTTGCTTTGTGGGGATCCTAGCTAGCCTTAACTAACTAGCAAGTGGATATGTAATAGTATTCACAAACTAGTTAGGGAAGGAAGGTAGGGACTCCTTGTGCAGCTGATGGCGGAGAGTAGGTCGGAGAGTGCCCTAGGTTAAGCCTAGGATGAGATTAGCGTGGAGAGATGTATTAGTAGAAAGGGACTTGGTGAAGTCAAGGCTGTTCTTAAGGTAATTACGGATAGATGTGGAAGGTAGTATGGGCCCGTACTACTGGAAGTAGAGGATCCGTACTTGAATCAAGTAAGGCTGAGATAGAATAGGGAAACTTGGAGAGTGTGTGATCTCTCAAGAGTATATATGACCCTGACTTCATTGTGTTTGTTTCAGTATGGAAATTACGCGACATGGAGCAGGATCTGGGTCAGGATTAGGGTCAGGCTCGGGCGTAGGATCCGAGTACGTTGATGATAGGCTACACGAGTTCATCGCGTCTGATATCACGAGAGGTATCCTTAAGGCAACCCCGATCATTTCGTGTCGATCAAGGAGGGGATTATTGAGTTGATGGAGGATCACCTCGAGATATTCATGAGTGATTTGGCATATAGCCTGTCAAGTACGCGCACACTGTCCTTCAAGGACTTCCGAGGGATTGGTGCACCCGACTTTTATGGGGTGAAGGACCCCATTGCTGCCAGAAGATGGATCATAGACATTGAGTCTGCACAGTTGATGAGCTTCTGCCTAAGGGGGTCAAAGGTCCGCTTTGTTGCGGTTTGTTTGAGGGACAGAGCTAGGGATTGGGGGGAGTCAGGCGGTAACTCGCTGGGAGCCCCAACCATTGAGGCTACGACTTGGTTAGACTTTGTAACCAGGTTCAGGGTTGAGTTTGTGCCAGATGTGGAGCTTCAGCAGCTGGCCAGGGATTTTCTTAATATGAGACAGACTATCGAGTCAGTGGCGGAGATCACCGCCAAGTTCAGGGAGAGGGTCTTGTTGGTACCTCAGTATGCGGGGTATGAGGAGATGCGGAAGACCCACTACCATGATATGTTGAGGGATGATATCCAGGAGCATGTCAACTGTTCAGCTTGCCCAACCCTGGAGTCCATGATTGCCAGGGCACGGGAGAGAGAGATTGATTTAGAGCACCTCAGGAAGAGGAAGGCAGAGACAGAGTTAGTATTGAAGAAACCCAAGGGATTTGACGCTAGGTCGAAGGGCCATGCAGGCGAGAGCCGCTGTAGGAAATGCGGTAGGCCGCATGAGGGAGCTTGTAGAGCGGGATCGTCAGGCTGCTAAAAGTGCGGAAAGACGGGACACTTTGGCATGGATTATACTGCCCCACCCCACAGTTTAGACATCATACTTGATTTGCTTCCATTGTAATCAGAGGGTCCATAAAAAGGCCAATTGCCCTAGATTGACAGCAGCAGCAGCAGCGCTAATGGTGGCGTCGACTCCAACGACAACACGAGTTGCGGATGACCGGCAGGTCAAGGTTGAGGCTCTAGTGGTGCGAAGCCAAGCATTTCATTTGACAACCGAGGAGGCCCCGCCGCACCCGATGTGGTGACGGGTATGGCTTCCTCTCTCTAACTTTTATATTATGTTGCTGTGATTTTGATATGTTATGTTATGTTATGTGTTCTGTTCAAGATTGTTCCATGTGAACCAGTTCAGGTGTTGTTTGATTCGGGTGCTACCTGATCATTTGTTTCTCTTGCTCTTAGCAAAATGTTTCTGTAGCACCCGATCCATGGTATGCATTCAATTCAAGTATTTCTTATGTATTCCTCTGGGACTCGACGAGTTGGAGGCCCAACTCGTCGAGTAGGGTTGTGATCCACAGGAAGTTTAAGTGATCTACTCGATGAGTCTGGAGACTGACTCGGCGAGCAGATGTTGCTTGAGTGAAACCCTAAATTGAGGGTTTTCACCCTATTTAAACACATTATAACACCCCAACTAGCCCCCATTGTCCAGAGCAACCTAACTCAAAACCTTAGCCATTTTTGTGTGTTCTTGAGCCTTTTGGTGTTATTTTTGTGTGACTGAAGGTTGAAGAGGAGAAGGAGTCTTGTGAGATCAAGGGGAAACAAGAAGATTCAGAGTTTTAAGCTCGGTTCCAGCTTATTTGAGGTATGAAGCTGAAACTTTGTCTATTCATTGCTTGGATCTTGATTTTGGACCTTTTCTACATCCTTCTAAGCCCTAGTGAGGATGTATTCGGGATTTGGTATAAGAAGTGAGTTTGTGCTTCAGATCTAGGGCTATTGGGGGTCTTTATGGCATAAAGGTGCCCACTTTGTTGCCATAAACACCCCATGCATCTTGTAGACCATCTTTTATGGCTTTTTGAGCCAAATACCCCATACATGTACACCAAGTTTAAAACTTTACGTGAAAAATGGACATTAGGAGGCCAAATCTATGGTTTTGGTATGTTAAGACCCATTTAAATCGACTGTATATTAATGGTCAAGGATGGACTCGACGAGTCGTTCTTAGGACTCAACGATTCAGGGTGTAATGACCACCAAATCCTTTATGTAGATGGATCAGATGATAGGATGGAAGGTCCCTTAGTTGTTTAGGCTTATAAGGGACTTGGGAATCGTGGGACTCGACGAGTGTTTGAGAAAACTCAGTGAGTCCAATGCAATCTCCCAATCTTTGAAGACGGACTCGACGAGTTGTTCATACAACTCGGCGAGTCATAGACTGGACACATTCTTATGAGAGAGATGAACTTGACGAGTTTAAGGATGAACTCGGTGAGTCGGATGAAGATGGTCCCGATGGTATGATTGTAGGAGAACCCATTGAGTTCTTGCTAGACTCGACGAGTAGGATCGGAGGTTGGTTTGGATAAGAGGAGTATGGACTGGACGAGTTGGTAGACCAACTCGGCGAGTCAGGTCAACTGGATGTTGACTTTGACTGTATTGAGTTGACCCCGATCATGGTTGCATATTCAAATTGATAACTTATAAGGGTTGTCGTGTAGGGATTGAGGAGTCGAGGAGAGTTGAATTTCACACCGAGGACAATTCAGAAACTACACAACATCGAGGTGAGTTACTTTGCAGTAGAAGTGGGTCTAAGGCACCAAGGTCGGCCCGCTAGGAGTTGTCTAGTTGAGATAATTGTCTGGTTTGTTATTGCATGATATGCGTGTATGATAGTGCGCTATGTTATGTGTGATAGTATTAGTAGGAGGGGACTAGTCCCCGATTCGGTCGCTAGGACCAACGGGTAGGTCGGACACCCTAGATATGTCTGATAGCATGATTATGATATGATATTATATGCTAGCGATAGGGGGTGAAATAGTTCCTGTGTTTGGTTGAGATAGACCAGAGGGTAGGTCGGCACCCCAGAATAGTCTGACATGGGTATGTCAGCACCCCATAATGGTTTGACATGGGTAGGTCAGCACCCCAAAATGGCTTGACATGGGTAGGTCGGGCACCCCAGAATTCCCCGACAATATGCATGTTGTTTTAGTATGTGGTATGATGGGGGAACTCACTAACCTTTGTGCTTACAGTTCAGTTTTGGTTTCAGGTACCTCTTCGCCTAAGGGGAAGGAGCCGACAGTGTAGCGGCGCATCACACACACACACACTCATGGTTTCCGCATGGAGTTTCTGGGATTGTACTATGATTTTATTACTTTTGATGATATGGTTTTGAGACACGTTGTTTTGTTTTTATAAATTGATATGACAATTGGAAATGTTTTGGTAAACTGTGTTACAAGTTATTTAATTAAAAATGAATTTTTTGGCTCCGGAATTTGGGTTGTTACAGTTTCCTGAATCTTCGGGCATGGTAGAGTGCCCCCTAGAGGTTGAGATTACAGACGACCGATCAGTGCGGGCGTCAAAGGTTTTCAGAGATTGTGTTATGAGGTTGTACAAAGCGCGCTACTTGGTAGATTTGGTTCCCATACCTTTGTGGGGGAACAAGGTTATCATAGGGATGGATTAGTTGAGCCTCAATGGGGCGGTGATCAACTGCGCGCAATAGTTGATGTGGATCAGGACCCCAAGTGGGGGAGAGCTGGTGATTCAGGGTGAGAGGCCACAATAGGGACCAACATTATGTTCAACAGCGAGAGCTAGGCGCTACCTCCAGTAGGGTTGCACAGGATATGTTGCCTATGTTATGGATACCCGGGAGGCGGGTAAAGGGACGGTGGGCGATGTGCCAGAGGTACGAGAGTTCGTGGATGTATTCCCCAAGGAGTTGCCTGGGATACCTCTAGAGAGGCAGGTGGAGTTCAGGATCAACCTAGTTCATGGTGCGGACTTGATAGTCAAGGCACCGTATCAGTTGGCTCCTCCTGAGATGTAGGAGTTGTCTACACAGCTGCATGAGCTGTTAGACAAGGGATTCAGTAGACCAAGTAGTTTACCATGGGGAGCCCCGATTGTATTTGTGAAGAAGAAGGATGGGTCACATCGGATGTGTATAGATTATCGGGAGCTGAATAAGGTAACGGTGAAGAACCGTTACTCACTCCCGAGGATTGATGACCTCTTTAACCAGCTACAGGGAGCATCTTGGTTCTCCAAGATTGACCTGCGTTCAGGTTATTATCAGATGAGGGTCAGATAGGAGGATGTGCAAAAGACTGTGTTTCGGACATGTTATGGTCACTGTGAATTCGTGGTGATGCCTTTCAGGCTCACCAATGCTACAGCTGCATTCATGGATATCATGAACCGCATGTGCAGACCGATGTTGGATCAGTTTGTGATAGTTTTCATCGATGACATCTTGGTTTACTCCAAGATGCAGGAGCAGCATGAGGAGCACTTGCGGGAGGTTCTGGATACTTTGAGGAGGGAGAGCTTGTATGCTAACTTCTCCAAGTGTTAGTTCTGGTTACGCGAGGTTCATTTTCTTGGGCACCTTGTCAACCAGAACGGGATTTTGGTTTACCCAGCCAAGGTGGTGGCTGTGATGAGGTGGGAGGTTCCGAGGTCTAAGATTCGGAGCTTTCTGGGATTGGCAGGCTACTATCGGAGATTTATTCAGGACTTCTCCAAGATAGCCGTGCCCCTGGCCCGGTTGACGAGGAAAGTCGTGGCCTTTCAATGGGGGCCTGAGCATCATGCCGCATTTGAGACATTGAGACATAGATTGTGCGAGGCGCCAATCTTAGCCCTTCTAGAGGGCATGGATGATTTTGTAGTATATTGCGATGCGTCCATCTTGGATTTGGGCGTGGTATTGATGCAGAGACGGCATGTTATCGCTTACGCTTCGAGGCAGTTGAAGCCTCACGAGGCGAATAATCCGACACGTG
This sequence comes from Lactuca saligna, assembly GCF_052625555.1. NCBI lineage: Eukaryota > Viridiplantae > Streptophyta > Magnoliopsida > Asterales > Asteraceae > Lactuca > Lactuca saligna. The sequence continues at coordinate 2,835,961 of NC_136421.1, forward strand.
ATTTGGAGCTGGTAGCTATTGTTTTTTCCCTCAAGATTCGTCGTCATTACCTTTATGGGGTTAGTTGTACCCTTTAAACGGACCAACCAAATCTGAATATGAGGCAGCATCGGTGGCTTGATGTGCTAAAGGATTATGATTGTGAGATCCTCTACCACCTAGGGAAGGCTAATGTCTTGGCCGACGCGCTTAGCAGCAAGGCAGCGCCGATCAAAGATATATGTATGAGGATGATGGTTGTGACTCCACTGTTGGAGCGGATTTGGTAGGCACAATAGGAGGCCATGAAGGAGGAACATCACAAGAGCGAGTGTATTGTGGGTCAGGTTTCCTCTTTCGACTATGACAATCGTGGATTGTTGACTCTTCACTGGAGGGTGTGGGTCCCATATCATGGAGGTGTGCACCAGGTATTGATGGAAGAGGCACACAAATCCAAGTTTTCTATCCATCCCGGGGCAACGAATATTTACAGGGATCTTCGTCTAGACTATAGGTAGCGCTGCATGAAGAGGGATGTAGCATGGTTTATGGAGAGATGCTTGACCTGTAGAAAGGTCAAGGCCGAGCACCAGATGCCTCAATACAAGGTTTAGCCGTTGGATATCCCACTTTGGAAGTGGGAGGATATCACTATGGATTTCTTCACAAAACTTCCCACGACCGCACGAGGAGTGGATTCGATTTGGGTCATCGTTGATCGATTGAACAAGAGCGCCCATTTTATTCCGATTCAGGATAGAATTTCAGACGAAAGGTTGGTTGACATCTATATCAGGGAAGTAGTGGCGCGAAACGGGGTGCCAATCTCAGTGATTTATGATAGGGATGTGCAGTTCACTTCCAGATTCTGGAAGAAGTTTCACGACGAGTTAGGTACTCGTCTGCACTTCAGCACTGCTTTTCACCCACAGACGGATGGTCAGAGTGAGCGACCCATCCAGACTTTGGAGGCCATGTTGTGAGCATGTGTTTTAGACTTCGGAGGTAGTTGGGATACTTACCTCCCTTTGGCTGAGTTCTCCTATAATAACGGATTTCATGCGAGTATTGACTGTCCTCCTTTCGAGTTGCTATATGGGAGGAAGTGAAGTCCCCGATATGCTGGGGAGAGGTGGGTCATAGGGTCATGGGGAGTAACGAAGTGGTACTCAAGACTACAGAGAGGATCCAATAGGTTCATAGCAAGCTTTATACTGCTCAGAGTCGGCAGACAAGTTATGCCGATAAGCGTCAATCAGATATGGTGTTCCAAGTCGGGGACATGGTACTCCTGAAAGTGTCACCTTGGAAGGGCGTCATTTGATTCAGGAAGTGAGGCAAGTTGGGTCCCAAGTATATTGGACCCTTCAGGATTATCGCCCCGGTGGGCAAGGTTGCATATAGGCTAGATCTTCCAGTCGAGCTTAGCATGATTCATAGCACCTTTCACGTCTCCCAGCTGCAGAAATGCTTGGTAGATGGCTTTGTAGTAGTAACTCTTGAGGATATTCTGGTGGATGATAGACTGAACTACATCTAGCGACCAATAGCCATTCTAGATAGGTAGACGAAGACACTGAGGAACAAGGAAGTAGAGCTAGTGAAGGTGCTGTGGCAGTACCGCAAGGGCTCATAATGGACTTGGGCGCCAGAGGATGAGATGAGAGAGCACTATCCCGAGTTATTTTCAGTAGTGGCAACGGACTTCGGGGACAAAGTCTAATTCAAGTGGGGGAGATTTGTAGCATCCTGGAATTTCCATGTATTATTATTATTCATCCTAATTGAAGTGTGGTGTGGTTTGGGTTGGGCTTTGACCTTAGGGCCTTGCTAGTGGGCTAAGGAAGCTGCGTACACAAGGCGTACAATGCCGTGTATGCCCAATGTACTCGTGGAAAGGAAGCGCGAAGGCCAAGCACGTACATCTAGCGTACCAGGAGTACACCCAACATACGTGTGCATATCCTTAAACCCTAAAAATTATAGTTTGCTCCCTATATAAAGAACATAACCCTTGTTGGTTCAGCCTCCCTTCACGCTTACCCAACCACCATAAAAACACTAGCTCCCTTTGTGTACCTTTGTGTTCTAGATGCCATTTGAGAGTGTTTATGTGTTATTTTAGTGATAAAAAAAGAAAGGAGCTTGAAGAAGAAGCAATGATCCACCAAGAGCTTGTAGATGCAGAGGATTGACACCATTTCTGACTCTTTTGAGGTATCAAGCTCCATACTTGACTATTGTATGCTTAAATTTGTTTATTTGGGGTTTTATTTCCTTTTGAACCTCATTGTTGGGAGTGTTTAAGTATTGTTGGTTCCAGAGCTTAAGAGTTGTCCTTTTGGACTCTTAGAAGCACCTAGGGTCATAAAAATCGGATCTTGGTGGTTAAGCCAAAACCATGCAAGGGCTAGATGGTCTTAAAGTTAGAATAATGGACCAAAATCATCTTTTTATCCCAACCTTGCATGAAAGCACATAAAGTTCGTGACTTTATGGTTTAGGAGGTCTAAAAGGACCTGGATCTATAGTTTGGATGTAAAGACTTAACGAATTAAGTCATGAATAAAGTCCCAAAGAAGCTGGCTAGTACGCTGGGCGTACTCCTTGGTACGCCACACGTACTTGGTCAAACTCCTTGTCTTGGTCTAGGCCAGCATACGTTGGGCGTACATGCCGGGTACGCCACACGTACGCATGCAGATTGGAAAAAAAGGATTTTGGGCCCTAAGAGGATGGGTTTGGACTTTTGGGCCCCATGGCCCACTAAGAAGTATCATTTTAGACTTAGGAATAACAAGCTTAAGTATTAGGCCTTTTTGGGCCAAGATTGAGCTCTTGAGGATTATTATATTGGACTTGGGAATTTTGGGCCCATTTGGGGAAATAAGGTCTAAATTAGAAATTGGATAATGAGTGGTCCCTTAGGGAATCCTTAATGGGCCATAAGAGAGCTAGTCTTGATAAGATAGAATCGGGACTTAAGTATGTCCCAATTGGACCAAAGGGGAAAACGGTCATTTTACCCTAAGTAGTGTTATAGACTCTGATTGAGTGTTATGTGTCTCTGATAACCGAGAGTCATCGGAGCAGCTGTTAGAGATTTCCTCCACGAGATTTGACACGCAGTTTACAAGGTGAATTACCCTCCGGTATAAGTGGGTCTAAGGCACCAAGGCCGACCCACTAGTAGTTGGTTAAAGTTGAGATGATTACCTTTGTGATAATTGTCTAGTTTGCTATTACCTTATATTTCTATGTGCCAGTATGCTATGTTCTATATGATAGTGGTATTAGGAGGGGAATAGTCCCCCAATCGGTTATTAGGACCGAAGGGTAGGTCGGACACCCCAGATATATCTGACAGCATGTTATGATAGATTGTTATGTGATAGTAGTAGGGGTGGAATAATCTCGATGACTGGGTGAGATAGACTGGAGGGTAGGCAGGCACCCATAAATGGCCTAACATGGGTAGTCATCACTCCATAATGGCTTGAAATAGGTAGTTAGCACCCCAAAATGGCTTGACATGGGTAGGTCGGACACCCCAGAATTTCCCGGCAGCATGTATGATTGTATAGTATGTGGTATGATGGGGGAACTCACTAAGCTTTGTGCTTACGGTTTTTAGTTTTGGTTTCAGGTACCTCTTCATCCAAGGGGAAGGAGTCGGCAGCATAGCAACGCATCACACACACACACACATGATTTCCACATTGAGTGTTCTGGGATTGTACTCTGATTTTTATTACTGTTCGATGTTTGTTTTTGAGAAATGTTTATGATGGTTTATGGATGGATATGGTCTCAACAATGTTTTCAGTAAATGATTTTTATAAATTATGTCACTAAAAATGAATTTTTTGGACTTGAAAATTGGGATATTACTAGTACGTTGGGCGTACATGCAGGTACCCGCAACGTTGATGTGCACAAAATTACTCACTAATTTTAATGTTTATAACCTAACAAACTTAGACTAACTATGCACTTATAGGCAGTGTATCTAGTTAGATTACAGTATAGCTTAGGTAAGTCGAGTGTCGATCACAGGGAATGGTGTTCTAATTTAATATATTTACTATTTAATTTACCTAATTTATTAATAAGTTTAAAAGGGGTTTTATCTGGTTTTACAAGATCAGATCAACTTAAATCAAATTCAATAAATAAAAACACACTCTTGTTTAGTTTGAATCCACTTCTCCCTTATGGCTAGCTAATGATTATGGATTATTAATAAGTTGGTTTTTAGTTGTATTAGTAATTTAGTTCTAATTTTACCAATAATTAACTAATTCATGTCAAACCATGTATGTTAACACATAATTAAACACAGAACTAATTATGAATGTAAATATGCTATGTAAGATTTGTAATATAAACGCAACTATAGTCACAATATACGCTCTCTAACACAGCTAAGCTTTATTTATTCTAATTAATAACTAAGATCGGTCAATCCTAGCTCTAACAATTTAATATTCACTAAATCATTAGATAAACAAGTTCATGCAGTTTAATGGTCACTATGCTACACAGAACATGCAATCAAGCAATTAGAAAAACAAACAATAGCATGCTAGGTTATACAAATCAAACACAAGCAGCTTTTACCAACTAAAATTAATCCATAAACATTGAACTATTCACAAGTTTAAAGCTTCATCTAGCTAAACAAGAGTAGCTAGATTCAGCTGCTCATCATAGCAACTAAACCAACACAGCTAAAAGTATGTAAAACATGTTCTTAATTAACTAAAATATTAACCTCTATTCTTTTTGGTGCTGAAAGCCTCTTCCAGAACTCTTCTTTCGCTCTGAATCGTCTCCTGGAACTCCTTTCTTCTTTCCCAAAAAGTTCTCTTTCGTAATAATCAGGAGCATTTAAATATTCTCCAAAAGCCCGCGCCACGTCGTGGCCAGCTGTGCCACGTTGTGGGCTTCAAGCTATCTGTATCTTCTAAGGAAATCCTCCGTATCGCGATGTCTATCTTCTGGAAACCCATACCACATCGTGGGCTTCATCTCCACGTCGTGAATTCAGTATCTATCGTGATTTTATTGTTTTCTTTTCCTTCAAGCCTCCCATGTTCCACATATTGTCACTTTTGGTCCCTCTCTTCAAAAATCCTTTATATTGACTGAAAATAACAATTTAAAGTCATAAGTATCATTATTCTAAACATTTTATCAATTTATTAATAAATATGTACTTAAATATTGCCTAAAAATAGGTATAAATATGGCAATATCAAAATACCCCACACTTAGGCTTTGCTTGCCCTCAAGCAAATTTAAACTTAATTCTTAATTACTAGCACCACATAGAACAATTCGACTCTAGTTCAACCATTATGCCAAGACCTCAACGCATGCATTTGTGTCTAAAATTTTCCTAAAGTAGCCACCCATACTTTAAATACTCACAATCTTCGTAAACACTCGCCCACTTTTTCCGAATAATGCTCATTTTATGCAACCCTCCGAATCCATCCGCAGAAAACCTCCTTATCCTCAAGGTATTTTTAGTTGAGCAACCTAAGCATACATAATCTAGAATTACAATTTATGATACCACTATGGAGCTCTTTGGAATTCTTCACTTTCTTTGACATTTGATCTTTAATTTTTTTGAATTCACCACCTTATTTGATTTGATTTCTGGTATCTTCAACTTTTTGAATTTCTTGGAATTTTGATCTTTTGATCTTCATACTTTAACTTTGATGCTCCAAAAATTCTTCAAACTTTTTTGGTAATTCTCTTTTTTTTATATATATTACATGTACCTCACTTTTTTCACTCAAAACCTATATGCTTAAGCAGAGGCCCTCAACCTCAACCTTTATTGGCTAATGATAATAATTTTCCTGGATACATTTCAGGTTTAGGCTGCTAAACATATTGCATCTCTCAAACCAAGCGGGGTTATGTTTTTGTTCCATGATTTCACTAAAATAAGGGAAGCCACAAATGCACTATAACGTGTATTGGCTCAACTAAACATTTGAACTTTTATCGGATCATCCCACATAACACTAGCAATTAACTCAAATTATTATTACTAGATTCCAATTATTAAAAATTTCAATTTTTTAAAATTTCCAATTTTTACTATCAAATTCTATGATTATCTAGAAAATTACTTTTTCTACCCCTACCCCACACTTATTTCATAAAATGCCCTCATTGTATGCATAAAAATAAATCAAAATTAAAGAAAAGGGAGAAAAAGGAGCAGACTCCCCTGGGATAGTGGCGTGAGCATCTCCAAAAGTGTGGAAAACATGCGTCTTGAATATGGACTTCCAAAAATAGAAACTTGGTGTAGAACTGGGTGAATATGTAAATAAATCACGAACATGACTCGAAACTTCAATTCTTCAAAGTGGGTGCTAGTAAGTAAAAATGTGGGAAAGGAAAAACTGAGACACGTCGTGGTAGGTAACTGGCCACGTCGTGATATGGGACGAATGCGCGAACACCAAACTGCTTTATTTCTTCAGATTCAAGAGTGCCACGATGTGGCATAAGGGTTCGACGTCGTGGAAACTGGACATCAGCAGAAAACGCCTTATTTGTTTTATGCACTCTAGCAACTTGACCCATGGCTAAATGGTTTAAGACGCTTCTATTCAAATATATTTCCCAACTGTAACCTCTCTCCTACTAATATACCCCACACTTATCTTGAATTGTGGGTTCCAACTCACGACTCTAAGCTTCCTTGACAAACTTGACTCGAAAGTTAACCTTAGACGCTCCTTAGAATTCCAATGCTAATCTGAAAAATGAAACAACCCAAAAGAAAGAGTAACATCATAGTTAACTAATGTTGTACATTACACACCGAATTCAAACATAAAAAAACTACTTAAAACAAAACAAAATAAAAAGAAAATAAAATCAATCATCATCTTGATCTTGCGCTCCACTCGGCCCTGCCCCGTCATTCTGCGGACGCCATAGCTCCTCCCATGTCGGAAAATAAGGATACTGAGGTGGCATAGAAGGTGGTCGGGTCACACCCAAATGCGAATAAATACCCTCAGTAAGCTGGGTATGGTAAATGGAATGCCCCCGTAGATTATCCAAATACGTTCCCACCCAACACTGAAAAGGCTCGGTGGGCACTCCCTGCACATACTGCGAAGCAGCACGCTCTCTCTCGACTTCACCTCTAGCTCGTACACTCCGACACCGCGGTCTGGCTGGTGGTTGCTGCCCTGGCTGCGCCTCCTCTTGCTCGTCATCTATTGGCGTATAACAAAACGACCCCCAATATTCACCACCACCCGCATAACACCCAAGACTTGAATGGTCAAATCCGTGTCCAGGAATCAAGTAAGATTCCTCACAAAGTCATGGGTCAAAATATGATATGACCTATCAAGGCGAGTAACCAAATGCCCCCCCTGTAATCGGGCACCCGAACCTAGAATTGGCCGCTTTCTTCCCCATGAACCTTGCCAACATATAGGGTAAATCACAGCAAACTCCCGGGGTAATAAGAGTCCATAAATAAAACAGATTATGAATGGGGACTTTATCACCATGATGCTTGTGATTGATTGAAAAAGTGATAAGGCGGTGTAAAAATCGGAAAACGGGATTCCGAATTTGTGACTCACTCGAGTCACGAGTGTTGTACTCATGGTTAGAAATGCCTCGCCAGAACTGAACATACATAATACCGGGAGCAAAATCCTGAACACATCCAAGCAAGAACGGTATGAAAGACGGAGATTGAGTCTCCACTTCGGTATAAAGCCCCATACGCCAAGCGAATTCCCGAAGACTACGCTCTCTATAAACACCACCCAAATTAAACACAAGTGCCCGGTTGTAGGTAAAATCAATAGTGCGTTCCTCGAAGCATACACTAGAGAAAAACTCCACCGATAATTCCCTGTATACGGGTTCTTGAAGGGAAAACAAATTCCTCCACCCGTGACATGTGAAAGAAAATTGATCTCCAACATATGTCTGTTGGGTTATGAGCATTCTAACACTCCTAAGTGTACATGCAACCCTAAATACCTTGGATCTATGTTTTCTCTATTATACATGCAAATATGAACATCCAAGGTATTATCCTAATCTAGCATACAAAATATCAATATAACAAGATAGAATACATACCTCTTTAATGGTGCTTGTCTTCATGAAGCTTGAGTGCTTAGTGCCCCAAGTGTGACACCTCAAATGGTTCACACAACACCAAATACACTTGGAATAACTTGAGAGAAATTAGAACACTTCATGAAATCGTCTAGCCCTCATACACATACATAGTGTCGATTTCTTTAGCCATGGGTTTCTTTTATATGGTGGCTATTAGGGTTACACCATGTAACTCATGACTTTACCCATTCCTTATGGTCCATGGATTTTAACCTCCATGGAGTATCCATGGGTCACCCCATGGACTTAGTCCAACATAAGGAATCTTGGATCACAAGCCCACATATATAAGAATGAATGATTTACACAATCAACCCATATATTTAATTAGTCTCCTTTTGATCACTTAATTAATTCCAAATTAATTCTTGATCAATACTAATTAAATAACCTTATTAATATATTAGAACTTATAATATATTAACAAACCTTAAGTGTTATTTCTCTCATTTTAGTCTATCCAAGTGCATGATGCCATGCAACCCAAATGGACCATGCCGGGTCGGGTCAAGTTTTACCAATTATAGTTATGGACTTAGACATTAATCCAACAGTCTCCCACTTGGATAAGTCTAAAACTATTTTTGCGTATGACTTCAGGAACCAACTGGCAATCGTAGCTCTCAAAAGCTTCTGTCGAACTCTGACCTTGTAGATGAACTCTGATCTTGTCAATGACTTGTCCATTAGATAAGGGATCATATATTCCTCCATTTTAGATATCATATGGACTGAGACATGGATTATAATCATTCTCTCTGTCCATTTGTTGTTTCCCGATTTCCGATTTATGACGACTGACTAATTGAACAAATCAAATCAGTCCTGGCTCGGCCGAGCACTTCCATTTGTCATCATCAAATCATCGAGGGGCCCACAGATATCGCTTTTATCCCGAAGATAAAAGGAATGGATAAACTTCGACTCATATGGCTTGTTCTACTACTTATTGAATCATACACAAAGACACGTTTTATAACATCGAGTTACCAATGTGTTTCGTGTAATCAATGTACTATCAACTCATAGTAACAACTCATATCTCTAGGTTTGAAGAATATAAGATATTATCGTCTCATGATCACTCGTGATAAAATCCATGAAGTGATTCCAATGAGCGCGGGTTGAATCCAATACTCAGAACTTATGAGCACTCATGAGTGTTGTAGCCCTTTGTCCAACAACTTAGACCTCTACAAGCCAACCCATGACAGTCTTAATTCATATCTACTTCCAACATATGACCGACTGTGGATGGTTTGAATAACGTAGTCATTCCGGAAGAATAACCTAGTTTATTCGGGAAGTCAAAACATGCAAAGTGCAACACAATAATAATTGAATCCAATATGGTCTTAGAACTTATGAATATAAATAAAACACCTTTTATTTATCACCATATGATTACACATTATTCATTGTATACTGTTTCAGCTATCAACATTATTCTTGAATTTAAAACAATAGTTGTCCCATGCTCCAAGCATGTACACTATGTTTTCTAAACACTAGTCATGTCATACACCAAGTATGCATAATATGTTTGTCTATGATCTTTATTTTGTGAACTAGATCAAATGAACATAACTTCAATGATTCTCTTTTCACACTCCCAAATCCTTACTATAAATACAAGAATTCCAAATTCATGTCATTTACTGAAATCTGTTAGATTCTAAACTTATATGCATCGATCCTCTTGTAATGATTATGCACAAAGTCAGAAAGACTTAACAACAATCATTACAGAGCATTCCAAAGGAGATCAAGTCCTTGGAACCATCCTTCTTGCATTAAGTTTCCTTAATCTTACACAGATTGAAAAAACCTAACTTTGAAACATTTCCAGATTCCATTTCGACTATCACTTCTGAACAAGAGTTGCCTCCTTACAGATTATGTCAATATGGTCCTTCCAAAATTATCACTATACTTCTAACTGTCCTTGAGCAACCAATATTTGGTAAACCTTAGATTGTCCTCGACAATTGTTTAATCCTTTTAGTCATATCCAGTTCTAAACCTTTTCCCTTCTTAATGCCCCAGGCATTTGGAAATTTTTAGAAAGGATGAATATAGCACATGTAATCGATCCTATATCCGAAGCATATGGGACACGATTCATGATGTCTCACATAAAGACTAAACCAGTCTTTTGCTATAACATTTCCATTTCTATTTGCCAAGTTCTCATAATTCAGATTATGAAAAGGGATGTCGTAATCATAATCGAATTTTAGAATGCAAATAATGGAACCATATACAGAATTTCCTTATGTTGAGCCATTCCAACATGAAATTCATATATATCCTTGACTAAATGATTAAAACCTCACGATCTAAGCTTATAGATTTGAGATGAAGTATAATTTCCTCTCCCTTAATTATAGCAAAACAACTTTTTCCCAATTGAAACCTTTTGTTTTCTATAATTAACATTGCTAGCTTGCAATACTTATCGTAATTATCATGCTCCCACTAACATGATGATTATTAGCATAACACTTATGCTCCCACTAGCTTTGACATGTACTCAGAAAGCTCGACTTCTAGAAATCAATACTTTATTGACTTTCTGACCAAAGTTCAGATTTCTGATACTAGATTGTTTTGATAAGACTTTATCAAAAAACATACACCTTCCCTTAGATAGCACATTTGTGTGTATAAACAATTATGAAGAGGGATGCCGTAATCATAATGGTTAGACCTTTTTCTCCACTTCTCACAATTCCAGGTTAGTGTGCCGGTAAACCACACACGCTCCACTAACGACTTTGAGAATGCAAATATCACAATTGCTATCTAACTAAAATCTACTTAGTGAAAGTGTTTCCTCACCATCATTTTCATGAATCGGAGAGAAACTTTATGACACTTAGATTTAAGGGTGTATGTGTTCTTATCCATGTGAATTGTCAAATCCATAGTCACAAGACAAGGATAATGACAAATCCAAACTCATATGGATTGAACTCAATCTTAACTTCTTGCCACCTGGCAGCTCAAGGGCCTACCATTACTTCCAAGTTGTTGTGCAACACATTGAGAACTCTAAGAACTCATATGCGAAGCCAACTTTAACTAGAATGGGCACAGAATATGTCAACACGATAGGTTATAAACCTCAAGTCGTGTGCTAGTGATGAACTTGAGGTTTCATTCTTGATTAGTTCTTGAGAATTTCAAGACCTTTAAGACTCCCACTGTCCTCTTGACCTATAAGACTTCCTTGTCAAACATCGAAGAGATAGTGTGGATTCTAATCAAGACAAACACTTCACACAATTGGCCTAAGTTGGTCTTTGTTTTATCCAAAACATCACAACTTACCAATTTCAAATGTACAAGAGTATAAAACTTTTACTCTTACATTTGATAAGTGTTCTTAAACCTTCTTCAAGACATGTCACTCATATTACAATCTTGGAGTATGACTCTAAGACTTGTATTGGAACGAAGTATGACTCATCTTCTTGATTTAACCATTTCAACAATTCAAGATCCCTTCTTCTTAGTCATAAGAATGCACTAAGACTTCCTTAGAGAAAAAATTTTGATATAGTTTCTTAATCATTAAGATGATCACAAAACTGATACTAAAGTACTCTCCCATCTTTTCAGATTTGAGAAACTTTTATCCTTTTGCCTAATTTGATTCTTCTTATTCGCTCTGCCATACGTTGGAACCTTTTCCAATGTCTCAGAGTTACACTTACACTTGTAAGTATAATCATATTTACTAAGCTTTAGTAAACTATGACGAATAGCCTTATATCTTTTGTGGTGGACTTAATCAGTGCACATGCCTATGTACTTGATCCCTTAGTCCATTACTTTACTCACACATCCATGTGAGTAAGTAATTAGTCTTAATTTTTCCAATACTTGAAAGTTCTCATTCATCATGCTATACACCTTGCATGATTCCAAGTTCCTGTCCAATTGAGACTTGGGTGATGAGAATCTTTCCTTTATTTGATAAATTTAGACATTACCACAAATGATAGAATCAATTTCATATTTCCACTCTTGCTATTAATGGAATCATATAAGCAACAATTTTTCCTCAAACGCCATTGTAAGGATATTTAAAATAAATAAAATCAAAAAATTTCTTTTATTTTAAAACTATGCGGAAAAACTTATCCTTACAACCCATATGAAAACTTGTTGTTATCTATTCCTAAGCAATATCTCATAACTCCTAAGAAGTAGCTCAAGAATCTGATCTTCAAACTACGCGATAGAAATCCATCTACGTGATCAGATTCAGCATATTCTTTCTTTAAGTTCCTTTACTTTTCTTTGATTCTTAAAACATTACCATGTGACCCAGACACATCATGTATCAGGAATCTCAGAATAGAAACTTAACAAAGTTAGATAGTGGACTTTACCCGAAGTAGAGTCAATCTTATTGACTTTAACATCCTTAGGTAAATTTGGCAGCTTCGCAACTAATGACCCTTTCTTTGGCAATATAAACATATGGACCCTTTGATAATGGTACACGAGACTATCACAGACTTAGTTTTTCTCTTTACCATTTGTTCAACCGAGTTGACTATGGCTGAACCCTTTCCATTGGGAAGAGAATGCTTTTCTGGATTTCCTGTGTCACTATTGTCAATGTCCATCAAGTTTCAGGAAGTTGATCTTAACAAATAGATAAGATCATTAAGGGTCTTGTCATAGTCTATTTCATAGGTGTTCCAAAAGAACTCACTATGTGACTTAGAAAGTGATTGAACCACCAACTTTCTCAAGACTTTGACACCCTTCTCTCCCGGCTTGTCAATATGTGACTACATCTCCAAGATGTGACCACACCAAGACCTTTACTTGCCAATAGGGCTCGAGTGACTTTAAACTTTTAAAGAACTTGTGGGGTAGGGAGAATAATTTGGAGGAGGTGACAGAAGTATGATTTCCATGGGACATCATCTTCATTAGGAATGCTTGTTTCAAGAGATTTGGGAAGATCATAAATGTCTAAACCAGACATGTTTTGGGAGATATTCAAGATAGTTGATTTAAAGTCCTTAATATGACACCCAATATGAAATATTAAGGCTAGGACCCAACAGACTATTTTATAACTTAGAAGAGGTATGCCGTAATGCAAGCTATAAAACAATTTGAAGGTAGGTGAATGACGATTCACCAATTTCCACCAAGATAAACGAAATGTATTATTAGGTTTTAATTGGATTTGAAATTCCTAGATCTTTTGAGATTCATTGAACTGTTCAATGGCATGTTTCAATCTCGAGTGTGCCCTTCAGGTTTTGTGACTGGGATGCCGAGGATCACAAAACAAGGTGTGAAGTAACCATGCAAATTACTTGGTACCCTTAAGTGTTTACCCCTCAATCGATGTGCCGGTTAACCACACACGCTCCATCGATACTATGATAAACATTAAGTTACCCTTTGCCTACCTTGTTAAATACGAGTTAGTGTGCCGGTTAACCACACACGCTCCACTAACCGACTTAAACAAAGTGCAAAGTGCAATTTCATGGATTAGCACCTTATTCACATTTTCCTAAGTAACTAAGATTGGGAATTATTAAGAGTTTAGTTACTTAGTATTTATCATTAATACTTTTAATGAAGGGAGAATTATAGTCATGTCAAACCCGTTCGGCTAACGACCCTCCACCAGTCAAGCAAGCGGTGGGTGAGAGTGGACACCCATTAAGTTGCCATTTTATAGGCAACAACCTTATACCCACCTTATAGACCGGCTTCGTGAATGAGGCGTACTAGCGGTAAGACCGACTTTACTCTTATACATATATATATTATTAACTTATAATATTATAAAGTATAAGGGTTGAATTTTAACTTTTAAAATTCTAAGGGCTAACTTGGAATTAAAGTATTCATAAGAGAAAACTTTACAAATTCCAAAACTTGAGGGCAAGTTTTGAAACTATTCAAAACTAATTAACTCCATAACTTATGTGTTTAAAGTAGTTTTAATCCAAAAACTCTTCAAGTTCCATAACTTGAGGACAAATCATGGAAGACTTTAAACTAATAAAGAATTAACTTTTTCTTTATTTTATAACTTATGAAATTAATTAAGGTTACATTATTTTTTTTTATATATTTATTTAATGAAGAGACTCTTGGTCCTCCATAACTTGAGGACAAATTATGGAGTCATAACTCCAATTAATTAGAACTAGACTCTTCATTTTTTGTAACCTTTGCCAACTTTATGAGTTTTATGAGTCTTTAATGTGACTCTTCATGTAACTTGAGGATAAGTTACACAAACACATTTTATACTCAACTCTTAGATTAAAATGGATTGAAACCAACTATTTCATTCAACTTTTCTATTAATCTAAGAAACTCATAAGAACAAGATAATTCAAATCAAACTTTTTCATGTAATTAGTCTAACCTTTAAACTAATACAAAACATGAATCTATTGACAATTATCTTTGAAAAATGGATTAGCATGAACATTACCACATTAAAAAACAAGTTTATAAGTTCAAAAACAACTTAGGGTAATGTTCCTAGTCCATTTCTAGCCAAAAACCTCGAAAATATGCTGTCTGGGGTCCAACTCGTCGAGTGCATGAACACAACTCGACGAGTTGGATGCATTTTGCCTTGGACTCGTCGACTCCCTTCATGGACTCGGCGAGTCAGCTGGGCTGACAGCATCAAAACTTGATTTTTCAGCTTCTATTGCAGGTATAACAAGAAAACAAGCCTAGGCTCTGATACCACTGTTAGGTTATGAGCATTATAACACTCCTAAGTGTACATGCAACCCTAAATACCTTGGATCTATGTTTTCTCTATTATACATGCAAATATGAACATCCAAGGTATTATCCTAATCTAGCATACAAAATATCAATATAACAAGATAGAATACATACCTCTTTAATGGTGCTTGTCTTCATGAAGCTTGAGTGCTTAGTGCCCCAAGTGTGACACCTCAAATGGTTCACACAACACCAAATACACTTGGAATAACTTGAGAGAAATTAGAACACTTCATGAAATCGTCTAGCCCTCATACACATACATAGTGTCGATTTCATTAGCCATGGGTTTCTTTTATATGGTGGCTATTAGGGTTACACCATGTAACTCATGACTTTACCCATTCCTTATGGTCCATGGATTTTAACCTCCATGGAGTATCCATGGGTCACCCCATGGACTTAGTCCAACATAAGGAATCTTGGATCACAAGCCCACATATATAAGAATGAATGATTTACACAATCAACCCATATATTTAATTAGTCTCCTTTTGATCACTTAATTAATTCCAAATTAATTCTTGATCAATACTAATTAAATAACCTTATTAATATATTAGAACTTATAATATATTAACAAACCTTAAGTGTTATTTCTCTCATTTTAGTCTATCCAAGTGCATGATGCCATGCAACCCAAATGGACCATGCCGGGTCGGGTCAAGTCTTACCAATTATAGTTATGGACTTAGACATTAATCCAACAATGTCTTCGACCAATAACGTTCCAACTCAGCTACCATTCCCACTCCACCAAGCCATCCCCAATCGATAATTGGGGCTATTGCAAACTCCCTATTGTAGAGCCATCCAAGCCGATTCTCGTAAGCAGTTAACAACGGTCGGGGAATGTTTTGAGGAAAGTGGTATAATTGATGTATACTTGCTACATCTATCGGGTTTTCCTCCTGTGGAACAGCTCTTCGTGGTCCCATTCCTGCATACAAAATCAAACCAAAACAGCAAACATCAAAAACATTAAAACAATTTAAGCTATCTGCCAGAAGTCACGACGTGGCCAGGCTACGCCACATCGTGGGCCGCAGTCGGTCACAGTTCTTGGATCGGTTATTTTGTATGCCATTTCCACCAAAATTAATGCTTGGGGTTTGTTCCTATGGACATTTAAGGGACATGTAACCTAGAATCAACAACTAGTTCCATCCAATTTCGTGAATCATATAAACCCTAACCATGAAAATTTAAAATTATAAGAACTAACCACCAATAATGAGTAGAACACTTACCAAGTGGAGTTAATTGACAAGAACTTGCAAGGAAATTGGAAGTAGATTAAGAAATTGGCTGTGGGGTTTTGTTGTTCCCGTTCGTGCGGTGGTATCAAATGGGGAATGGGGATGTTGGTCAAAGGGTTTTAAGGAAATGGTCCCCCCTACTTTTTAAAGGCCACGACGTGGCTGGCTATGCCCACGTCGTGGAAACTGACTGATTGCAAAATATTATAAAATCTGACTATTTAACTAATTACTTTGCATCTCATTCATTAATTAACGTTCCCTACAGCTAATTCTTTACTAATTATCAGTTATTAGATGATGAGTTGATGTCTTTCCTAATTAAAAAGAAAAAAAATTTAAAAGAAAAGAAAATGCAAACCAAACTCGGGTTGCCTCCCGAGAAGCGCTTCTTTTTCTTGGAGTCTTGAGCCGGACTCCGTGCCTTCTACGTTGAATCTTATGAGGAATCACCCATTAAGATCTTTTGTTCCTTGAACCGCCGCTTGCAATCTTGAACTCGCCTTTTATATGCTTTCTTTGAATTCTCCTTTTTAGTTTTGCCCTCTTCTTCAAACTTGCGTTTTGTGCCCTTAGTTTATTCCTTGCACTCCATAGCATCCTCCTCTTCTTTCACCACCAGCTTTGTTACTCTTGAAGTGACCTCCTCTTCATCACTTGTCATTTCCTCATCCTCTTTGCTCACCCAAGAAGTCGGACTCTTGTAAGCTATGACTTCAATCAAGTATGGAACAGATGCCCTCGGTTTTGTCCTTTTGACTTGATGAACTGCCTTTATCTCTTCTTCCATAAGCTTTTCCAGTTCTTCTAGTTCATTCTCTTCATTAATTGTGAACACCTCTTCTTTATCTTTTTTGACAATCATCTTTTATCCCAAAAACTTCTTGTTCATCTCCAACTCTCAAAGTGAGCTTAGACTCGCGGATATCAACAAGAGCTCTAGCAGTTTTAAGAAATGGACGCCCAAGGATTAATGGATCATCCAGGTTTTCTTTCATATCCAAGACTACAAAATCTATTGGAAAAACAAATTTTCCAATTTTTACCAAAATATCCTCCACTATGCCCCGGGGTTGTGTCACCGAACGATTCGCCATGTGAATCTTCATTTTTGTAGCCTTCATCATCTGAATCTCCAATTTTTGATAAAATGAAAAAGGCATCAAATTAATGCTAGCCCCAGAATCGGCTAAAGCATTAACCTTCATTTTATTCCCAAACTCACATGGAAGAGTGAGGCGTCCAGGACCCCCCATCTTTTCTAGTGTTTCTCCCAACACATCTTTTGAAGTTTGTTCATTTAGAATCACTGTAGATTGCTTCTTTAATTGTCTTCGAGTGTCTATCAAATCTTGCAGTAATTTCTGGTTCTCAGGAGCTTTGGATAAGGACTGGACAAAGGGAGTATTAATTGGGATCCCCTTTACATGCTTTACATACTCTAAATGCTATTTCTCCAGTAGACTAGGTCCAGCTCGGGTGGGAAATGGCAAAGGTGGCTAATAAACTGGAACGGGCTCAAAGGATTTTTGATCAGAATTGCGCCACATCGTGGCGAAGCTGGTTCAGCAACTTCTTCACTTTCGAACTTTAACTTCTTTGGTTTTGGATCGGGCTGCTGTGGTTCTTCTTCCAATGCCTCCAGGAACTCAGAGATTTCTTCTTCTTCAATATTAATGGCCATTACGTGAGACTGGGTCTTTACTTCGGGATTCTTCAGGGACAATTGTTCCTGAACTAGAGTGGCTAGTTGACCAAATTGTACTTCAAGGTTATGGATGGAGGCTTGCTGATTCTTTATCAAAGTTTGTTGTTCCATAATGGCTGAATCAGTGGCATCGTGTCTCTCTTCCGAAGCTTCCATAAACTTCATCAAAATGGTCTTTAGTTCGGGTTTCTTCTCGGCTGGTGGCTGCTCCTTTTGATAAAAGCCTTGACCTGTCTGCCTATACTTCTCTTCTTTTTGCTTCTTATACTCTTCATATGGCAGCCACTCCTTCTTCGGTTTCCTCCAGTCCTCATCATATTTATCCCTACTAGAGTAGCACACTTGAGCCTTCCTGTTCCCAAACTCATCTACATTACAGTCCTTGGTCAGGTGTGGACCACTACATCTCTCGCAACCCACTCTTATGGCATGTATTGATTGGTCCATTTGTGTTGTCCTTAGATCCATATTATTCAGCATGGCCATTACAGCTGCTATTTCTTTAGTTTGGGACCCTCCACTGCCTTTGATTCCATCTTGCCTAGGGTTGTGGTATTCGTGAGAGTGCTTCGCGAATTCTTCAATCAACTCCTTGACCTCCCTTGGATTTTTCTTTGTTAATGGTCCTTGAGAGTCAAGGAGTTGTGTCATCATAACGTTTACCCCATCATAGAAAATTGAGATCTCTTGTTGCACATTTACATCATACTGAGGGAAATTTCTGAGCAAGCCCTTGTACCGCCCCCATGCTTCGTATAGTGACTCCCCTGGCTGTTGCTCAAAGTTGGCTATTGCCTTCTTGAGTTTGGCTATCTTGGATGGCGGGCAAAACTGGTCCAGGAATTGCTCACGCATTTGAGCCCAAGTGGTGATTGTACCCGGTGGGAGTGATTTTAACCACTCCTTAGCAGCTCCTTTGAAAGTGACGGGAAGCATCCTAAGCAAGACTGTGTTTCTGTTGACATTTGGGACATTGAAGTAATCCGCAATGTTGTTGACTTCATCTAGATGCATAAAAGCATCCTCATGATCTTTCCCAAGAAACGGGATATCCTTCAGTGCAGTTAATATGTATCCCTTCAGCTCGAATGTGGCAGTGGAAGGTATTGCGGGTTGGACTAAACCGGGACCCACATCTTCTTGGATCCGCTTCTTGTAAGCTCCCATGGACATCTCTTCAATTTCTTCCATCTCGTTCCTTGGCTCGTTCGTGTGTTCTTCAAATTCTGGCTCGGTATCGCTTTCGGACTCGGTTTGGACGGGCGTATGATCCAAATGCTCAAGATTGCTCTTGTGCCTCGCGGATGAACTTGACTCTCCTGTCTTCTTTCCCAACTTCCTAGAAAAGGCTGATTTCAATTCTTGTAAGGGTGTCTTTTTCTTGTGAAGTGCAG
Source organism: Lactuca saligna (assembly GCF_052625555.1). Lineage (NCBI taxonomy): Eukaryota > Viridiplantae > Streptophyta > Magnoliopsida > Asterales > Asteraceae > Lactuca > Lactuca saligna. The sequence continues at coordinate 2,855,292 of NC_136421.1, forward strand.
ACTCGGGATCTTCAAGTGGTGGCACCAAGTGTGTGTTTGAGCTTCTGGTCATGAACTCCTGCAACTTGCTAACTAAAAATGTAAAACTGAACTAAAATAAGAAAAACTATCTACAAACTAAAAATAATTTTTTTTAACTCTCCACGTCGTGGCCAGTATATAGCCACGTCGTGGACTCTGTGATTAACAAAAAAAAATTATTTTGTTGAAAAATTAACGTTTTGTGGCTTTTACTCCACAAGAAGGATTGATTAATTTAATGCAAATAAATAAGCTAAAAACTAAGCCGATCCCCAGCAACATCGCCAAAAACTTTGATGTGCACAAAAGTACTCACTAATTTTAATGTTTATAACCTAACAAACTTAGACTAACTATGCACTTATAGACAGTGTACCTAGTCAGACTACAATATAGCTTAGGTAAATCGGGTGTTGATCACAGGGAACGGTGTTCTAATTTAATATATTTACTATTAAATTAACCTAATTTATTAACAAGTTTAAAAGGGGTTTTATCTGGTTTTACAAGATCAGATGAACTTAAATCAAATTCAATAAATAAAAACACACTCTTGTTTAGTTTGAATCCATTTCTCCCTTATGGCTAGCTAATGATTATGGATTATTAATAAGTTGGTTTTTAGTTGCATTAGTAATTTAGTTCTAATTTTACCAATAATTAACTAATTCATGTCAAACCATGTATGTTCACACATAATTAAACACAGAACTAATTATGAATGTAAATATGCTATGTAAGATTTGTAATATAAATGCAATTATAGTCACAATACATGCTCTCTAACACAGCTAAGCTTTATTTATTCTAATTACTAACTAAGATTGGTCAATCCTAGATCTAACAATTTAACGTTCACTAAATCATTAGGTAATTAGAAAAACAAACAAGCAATTAGAAAAACAAACTAAACCAACACAATTTAATGTTCATGCAGTTTAATGGCCACTAAGCTACACAGAACATGCAATCAAGCAATTAAAAAAAACAAACAATAGCATGCTAGGTTATACAAATCAAACACAAGCAATTTTTACCAACTAAAATTAATCCATAAACATTGAACTATTCACAAGTTTAAAGCTTCATCTAGCTAAACAAGAGTAGCTAGATTCAGCTGCTCATCATAGCAACTAAACCAACACAGCTAAAAGTAATGAAAAACATGTTCTTAATTAACTAAAATATTAACCTCTATTCTTTTTGGTGCTGAAAGCCTCTTCCAGAACTCTTCTTTCGCTCTGAATCGTCTCCTGGAACTCCTTTCTTCTTGCCCAAAAAGTTCTCTTTCGTAATAATCAGGAGCATTTAAATAATCTCCAAAAGCCCGCGCCACGTTGTGGCCAGCTGTGCCACGTCGTGGGATTCAAGCTATCCGTATCCTCCAAGGAAATCCTCCATATCACGATGTCTATCTTCTGGAAACCCATGCCACGTTGTGGGCTTCATCTCCACGTCGTGAATTTAGTATCTATCGTGATTTTATTGTTTTCTTGTCCTTCAAGCCTCCCATGTTCCACATATTGTCACATTTGGTCCCTCTCTTTGAAAATCCTTTATATTGACTGAAAATAACAATTTAAAGTCATAAGTATCATTATTCTAAACATTTTATCAATTTATTAATAAAGATGTACTTAAATATTGCCTAAAAATAGGTACAAATATGGCAATATCAAACGTACACGCCATTTTGCCAGTACACTTAGCGTACATAGGAGTATGCCCTGCGTACTCAAGACATGGGCTTGGTGTTTTGGGCCTTGGTTTCGGTCCGATGTCGCGGTTAGCCCGCTACAGATTATATGATTCCAGACTCCGTTTAGATGTCGGGCCGGTCCCGAGAAGAGTATATGTATGATTTGTGTGTTTGTAATTCATGCATGTTATGTGTTATGTATTCCGAGGCAAGCCCAATGTAGAAATAGCTTTTATGTTATGTGTGTCGGACTTTGGTCCGATGTCAGGGCAAGCCCGAGGAAGTTTGTTATGTTTATATATTATATGCTGATGTGTTATGTGCTTGTTGCTATGATATGTATTTCGGACTTCGATCCGATGCCGAGTGGGGCCAGATGCTGGATTAGTCCGATGCCGGGTGGGGCCCAATGCAATAGGCAAGGCCTAGTATGTGTTATTGTATGGTATGTGGTAGTTTAGGGGAGCTCACTAAGCTTCATGCTTACAGTTTTCAGTTTTGGTTTCAGGTACTTCCACTAGCAAGGGGAAGGGCTTGGGATTATCGCATGGCATACACCACAGTTTCAACCTATGATTATTTTAGACTCTGATATTTTTTTCATTTGATTTTGATACAGTATTTGACATGATGTTTTAAGATATATGGTTTTCGATTTGCTTTATGATGATGGATGATTTATGGTTTTATTAATGATCTAAAAATGAAATTTTTGGACTATATTTTTGGGATGTTTCAAGTTGGTATCAGAGCCTTGGTTTGAGGGATTTAGGGACACTTTCGGGTGTGTCTGAACTTAAACTAAGGAAGTGGTATAAAATTTTCAAAAGAAAAACTATTTTTATAGAAGGATTTTGAGAAAAGAAAAGAATTCAAGAAAAGAACTTTGAAAAGAGAAAAGGGGTGTGGCGCATGCAATCAGCCAAGTTCAAGTAAGTACTCCCAAATTACCCATACAAGCTTATGTTGTGATATGTTTATTAGCGTTATGAGAATAGCATCCTAGATTAGGACTAAGAATCTAGGAAGGATGCCGTATATGCCTGTTATATGTGTATCAGTTCTATGAAATGCATGCTAGTACATATTAGACAGTATGATAGCCTAATTAGTATTTGTTGATTATGTGTACTCAATGCTCGAATGCTGTTTGCTTTGTGCTTTTAGGAGTTCTACTTGTTTTTTACTAACTGGTAAACAAATATATTAAGTTACATATTGTAAGGATTAAATAATTTAAAAAGGTTAGGTTTAGCCTTATTTTGTAGATCTCCTTTCAGTCTAACCATTGTAGGGTAGAACCTCTCATTCGAAGAATTATCTAGTCTTAGTGATATGTAATAGTATTCGCGAGCTAGTAAGGAAAGATAGTAAGGAATTCTTATGCAACTGATGGTGGAGAGTGGGATGGTGATTACCTTAGGGAAAGCCTAGGATGAGAGTAGCACATGAAGCATCAGTAGTAGAAGGGACTTGGTGAAGTCAAGGGAGTACTTGAGGAAAGTACGGATAGATGTGGAAGGTAGTATGGGCCCGTACTACTGAATGTAGAGGATCTGTACTCGAGTCAAGGAAGGTTGAGATGAATCCAGGGAAATTGTAGTGTATGTGATCCCTCGAGTTATGATAATATTATGATGTTTATTCTATTGTGTTTTTCAGAATGGTGGTTTTATGCCCTAGACCAGCTGTTGGCAGTTTATATGATGGATCAGGCTCAGGCTCTGGAGCTGAGCAGTTAGACGAGCAGACTAGAGAGTTCATCTCCTCAGATATCACGCGCAGCATACTAGACCAGACTCCTGTAATCTTCGGCACGATCAAGGAGGGGATTCTTGAGCTTTTAGACGAGAGATTTAGTGCTTTCTGCACTGAGCTGGCGGCCATGATGGGGTCGCGCATGTTGACTTTCATGGAATTCAGAGCTTGTGGAGCTCTTGATTACCATGGGGTCAGGGACCCATCACGAGCACCAGATGGTTAGCGGATGTCGCGAATTCATTCCGCACCAGAAGATGTACTGAGGGGGGACAAAGTTAGACTTGTGTCCTGTCTCCTGAAGGACAGGGCACACGACTGGTGGGAGGAGGTTGGACATGCCATTGGTGATGATGCAGCTCTTGACGCGATGACTTGGAGTGACTTTATTACTAGGTCCAGGGCCGCATTTTCACCCATGATAGAGGTGCAACAGCTGGCCAGGGAGTTCCAGGATCTCCAATAGACGACTGAGACAGTGATGGAGATCATTGCGATGTTCAGGGAGAGGGCCCTTCTCATTCCGCAGTACGTGGCAGATGAGGAGATAAAAAAGGCCCAATATCATGAGATGTTGTGGAGTGATATCTGCCAATTTGTGAGTCGCTCCAGCTGTAAGATGCTAGAGGATATGATTGCTAGGGATTGAGAGACAGGGAGTTGGATTTAGAGATGGAGAGGAAGAGGAAACCCGAGGGGGATCAGTCAGGGGGCTGGGGGAAGAAGCCCAAGGTATCATACTACAGAACTAGGAGCCAGTAGAGTCGCAGTCATTGTGGAAAATGTGGCAAGTTACACGATGGGACGCGCAAGGCAGGGAGTTCAGGCTGCTTCAAGTGCGGCTGAACTTGGCATATGAGCAGGGATTATACAACTACTACCACCACCACCACAACATCATATTTGATTTGCATTCAATGCAATCAGAGGGGACACAAGCGATCCTAGTGCCCGATTTTAGCAGCTACAGGGTAGGTGGCAGTACCCGCCCCTATAACATTGAGGATTACGGACGGCCGTCAGGGCCGGGGTGAGATGCCTGTGGCGAAGAGCAAGGCTTTTCAGTTGACAGCCGAAGAGGCACGAGCAGCTCTCAACGTGGTGACTCGTATGTATTTTTCTTTTATCTCTTATTTGATACAGATTTTTACTTATTTTTATATGTTTTGTTATATGATCATTATAAGTGAACGGTATATCAACTATACTACCATTTGATTCAGGTGCCACCTGATCTTTTGTGTCGCTCGCGCTCAGTAAGCGATTTGTAGGAGCTCCGAGGGAGATGGGTTGTCCACTGGATGTGGAGATAGCATTGACAGCCCCATTGGGGTCACAAGGGTTCACAGAGGATGTACGCTATAATTATTCGATCATTAGTTTTAAGTAGACCTGGTACCTATTCCCCTGCGTGGCAATAAGGTTAAAGTAGGCATGGATTGGTTGAGCCCCAATGGGGTAGTGATTGATTATGAGCTGTAGCTAGTGAGGGTTCGCACTCCTAGTGGGAGAGGATTAGTGATCCGGGGCAAGAAGCCACAACGCAATCCGGTTCTCTATTCTGCAGCGAGGGTGAGGCACTACCTTCATTAGGGTTACACAGGATACATCACATATGTCATGGATACTGGGATAAGGGTAAGGTGACAGTTGACGATGTGTCGGTAGTGCGAGAGTACACGGACGTATTCTTGGAGGATTTACCTAGGATACCTCCGGAGAGACAGGTTGAGTTTAGGATTGACCTGGTCCCTGGTGCAGCTCCTGTAGCCAACGCACCATATCGGTTGGCTCCTCTCGAGATGTAGGAGTTGTCTATGCAACTGCAAGAACTGCTAGAGAAGTGTTTTATCAGGTTGAGTAGTTCACCACGGGGAGCCCCAATCCTGTTTGTGAAAAAGGACGGGTCACATCACATGTGCATAGACTACTGGGAGTTGAACAAGGTAACAGTGAAGAACCGTTACCCAGTTCCGAGGATAGATGATTTGTTTGACCAGCTTCAGTGAGCATCTTGGTTCTCCAAGATTTATTTACGGTCAGGGTATCACCAGATGCGAGTCAGGGACGATGATGTGCAGAAGACAGCTTTTAGGACTCGCTATGGTCATTATGAGTTTGTGGTGATGCCGTTTGGGCTCACCAATGCTCCAACCGTGTTCATGGACCTCATGAACCGCGTGTGTAGGCTGATGTTGGATCGGTCTGTAATAGTATTCACTGATGGCATCTTGGTTTACTCTAAAACTCAGGAGTAGCATGAGGAGCACTTAAGAGAGGTGCTCGAGACACTAATGAGGGAGAGACTTTTTGCGAAGTTCTCCAAGTGTGAGTTCTAGTTGTGTGAGGTGCAGTTTCTTGGGCATCTCATTAACTAGAAGGGTATTTTAGTAGATCCGGCCAAGATAGGGGCCATGATGCAGTGGGAGATTCCGAGGTCTCCAACTGAGATTCAGAGTTTCCTGGGTCTAGCTGGGTATTAGAGGAGATTTATCCAGGACTTCTCCACGATTACGGTTCCGTTGACCCGACTGACCAAGAAGTCGGTGGTTTTTCGCTAGGGACCTGAGCAGTAGGCATCCTTTGAGATGCTCACGTGGAGGTTGTACGAGGCACCGATTCTCACTCAACCAGAGGGATTAGATGACTTCATTGTCTACTATGATGCTTCGATCACAGGCATGGGAGTAGTGTTGATGCAGCGGGGTCATGTTATAGCTTATGCCTCGAAATGGCTTAAGCCCCACGAGGCTAAATATCCGACACACGATTTAGAGCTGGGGGCTGTGGTATTCGCCCTAAAGATTTGGAAATACTACCTCTATGTGGTCCATTCTACCATTTACACGAATCACAAAAGTTTAAGGTACCTCATGGATCGGCCAAACCTGAACATGAGGCAACATCGGTGGTTAGATGTGGCGAATGATTACAATTGTGAGATCCTTTACCACCTGGGCAAGGCCAACGTAGTGGCTGATGCCCTGAGCCGCAAGGAGGTGGTGGCCTGATCCAAGACATCTATCTGAGAATGACAGTGATTACTCCATTACTGGAGCAGATCCGAGAGGCACAGGTCGAGGTCCTGAAGGAGGAGCGCCAGAAGTGTGAGCAGATTATAGGCCAAGTGGCCTCCTTTGACTATGACATCCGTGAGTTGTTGACCCTGCATGAGAGGGTATGGGTACCGTACTGGGGTAAAGTATGGTAGCTACTGATGGACGAGGCCCACAAGTCGAAGTTCTTTATCCACCCCGAGGCGACAAAGATATATAGAGATCTTCGACCTGATTACTGGTGGCCCTGCATGAAGTGGGATGTAGACTGGTATGTAGAGAGATACCTAACCTGCAGGAAGTTCAAGAAGAGAACCATATGCCTCATGACAAGACATGGAGTGCCTGTCTCAGTGGTGTCAGACCGAGATGTCTGTTTTATTTTCAGATTTTGGAAGCGGTTCCACGACAAGATGGGTACTCATCTCCATTTTAGCACTGCATTCCACCCCCAGATAGACAGACAAAGCGAGAGGTTGATTCAGACTCTTGAGGATATTCTTCGATCACGCATTTTGGATTTTGGTGGCAGTTGGGATACGTATCTTCTGTTAGCGGAATTTTCGTATAACAACATAGACAGACCTCCCTTCGAGATGCTCTATGGGAGGAAGTGTAGAACCCCAATCTATTGGGGTGAGGTTGGTTAGAGGGTCATATGGAGTACGGAGGTAGTACTCAAGACCATAAAGCAAATCCAACAGGTCCGTAGCAGGCTTCATACTGATCAGAGTCGGCAGAAGAGCTACGCTGACAAGCGGCATTCAGACTAGGAGTTTCGAGATAGAGACATGGTCCTCCTGAAGGTGTCATCCTGGAAGGGCATCACATGGTTCTAGAAATGGGGCAAGCTGGGTCCCAGGTATATCGGCCCCTTCAAGGTCATAGTCCGGGTGGGCAACGCGGCGTACCGATTGGATCTTCCAGCAGAGCTCATCCGGATCCAAAACACTTTCAATGTTTCTCAGTTACGGAAGTTCTTAGTGTACGAGTCAATAGTTCTGCATTTAGAGGACATTTAGGTTGATGACAGCCTGAAATACATTGAGAGACCAATGGCTATTCTCGACAGGAAGATGAAGGAGTTGAGGAACAAGAGAGTGGAGTTAGTGAAGGTGCAGTGGCAACACCCCAAGGGCTCAAAGTGGACCTGGGAGCCTAAGGAGGAGATGAAGGAGGATTACCCAGAGTTGTTTTCAGACACAGCAGACTTTGAGGATGAAGTCTATGACAAGTATGGGAGAATTGTAACATCCGTCTCTCGAGGTATTATTCAATTTAAGTAATTAATATTAATTATTGGACTAACAATGGGACAAATGGACTTATGGAGTGGACCTTAGCAAAATGGGCCAAATATTTGCGTTGCCCATAAGTCGTACGATGGGTGTAACCTAGCATACGTACGTGCAATGTACCAAGGAGCACGCACAACGTACGTGAGAAGATTCAAAACCCAAATTTTTAGGGTTTAAGCCATATGAATATCCCATTATAGCTCAAACCCTAGCCTCCTTACCAGTCCCTCACCCTCAGAAAAACCCTAATACACCCTCAAAAAATCCTGGATCGATTCGTTCTCCTTATGGCTTAGAAAATCATAAGTCAAAGACACGATTTTGGGAAAGTTTCACATTCTGTTCCGGCATCGCCATTACGAACTTTTGGCTCCATTGAATTTGGTCCAGAATCAGGGGGGAGTTGAAGAACTCAAGGCAGAAGCAAGAATGTGGGTCTATATGGCTTCTTTGTTAGATCGATACATCACTCTTAGGGAAGGTAAATTGTGACTTTTTTGTAATAGCCCAAAATTCAGGTACGACCATTTAACCCTTCATGTTTTCCATAATGTCGTTTTGGTCCTTTGTGTTGAGTGAGTACGCTGGGCGTACAAAGAGTACGTTGCACGTACTCGCGCACTTATTTTGTACGCGGTGCCACCCGGGTACGCTGGGCTTACCTAAGGTTACGCCAGGCGTAACCGGCCCAGACTCAAAACCCTAATACGACTTGAGGGCTATAAAAGGAATGAGATGCTCTTGTCCCTTAGTAACCATCTTTTAGAAAGAAACCCTAAGAGAGCATTTCCTTTGTTTTTAGCTTAGGTGTGAGTGTTCTAAGCTTCAAAGTGTCATTTCAAGGTAGTGAAAGAGAAGAGGATTCCATTGTGGAGGTTAGAAGTTGGTGAACAAGTGTAGATCTAAGAACTACAAACGTTGGAGCATCTTCCTGAGGTAAAAAGTTCAGATCTTGCCTTGTAGTTTATATGGTGTGCTTCTTGGACCAATTTCTAGGGTTTTTGGTCCCAAGATGGAGACGTTATGAGCAAGTAGTCTCCATTGGCCTAGATCTATCATATTCCAGGACTATATGAGTTGTATGTTCATAAAAATGCAATCTTGGACGTGAATATTGAGCCATTCATGAGATCTAGACTCTTAGAGGGGAAAGGAAAGGCGTTAAAAGGTATGGGGAACCTTTTACCCATCCCAAGACTTAAAGGTTTCGACTTTATGGACTAAGAGGTATTATTTTAGCCAAATATGGAATATAGGGTTATGTCTTAATCGTTTAAGACATTAGAAGAAGGAAGTGAGAAACTGGGATGTACACTGGGCGTAATCCCAGTACGCGCCGCGTAGTGGGACGCGTTCCCCATTTCTGGAATGCGAGAGTACGCCCCGCGTACAGGAGCTGGTACGCCCCGCATACTGCTTGCTGTAGACTTTTGTTGACTTTTAAGGTTGTGGTCAACATGTGGACTTTTGAGTCAAGGAGGGGTGAAATGGTCTTTTACCCCTCCGTGGGATAGTGAAAAAGGGTGTAGCTTAGTCTTGGAAGCCTATATTAATTAGAATGATTATTCGTTGTCAATAGGAGGGGTTGAGTCGTCGTTTCGAGATTCAGAGATATCGAGCACGTGAGATACTAGACATCCTACGAGGTGAGTCTTCTCACTATACTATACCTGGAAGGGTACCTATGTGTGACCGGAAGGTCGGATATGCTATAAGATGTATGCATTGTATGTGATTAGTTAACCGTTTTGTATGTGCTATGTATGCTATGCTTTTTATGGGCCGGAAGGCATTATGATGTGGACCAGAAGGTCAGGGAGTCATGAACCGGAAGGTCGACACGGGTAGGGCCGGAAGGTTTACCGGGTTGGGATGGAAGTCCCCTGAGACACATGGATCGGAAGGGCGTATGTGTGTAAGTGGTATATTGGGGAACTCACTAAGCATTTATGCTTACAGTTGTTGTGTTATGTGTTTCAGGTACTAGCGAGGACCGTGGGAAGGCGTCGGCATAATCTATACACACTGACGGAAGATTTATTTTATGATATTGGGATGTACTTTTATTATGATGACATTTGCTAAACATGAGATTTCAAAATATTAAATGATGGTTTAAGTTGTTTGAAAAATGAATTTTTTTTTTGAAAATTCACGTTGTTACAAGTTGGTATCAGAGCCTTAGTTTGAGGGATTCGTGTGCACCTTCGGGCGTAATTGAACTCATACCAAGGATTTAAAAAAAATTCCAATAATAAAAGCATAAAATTTTATAATAGGTTTTGAGATAACCAAAGAAGGAGCAGTGTGTACGGTCAGCCAGCGCCCGAACGGTAAAATCCCTGAAATACCCTTACAATATGTGTTATGAGATATGCTATGATATGTTATGCATGCTAGAGTAGACTAGGTGTTCATATTAGGACTAGAGTGGCCTGATTTGTGATGCCTTAGTCTAGGAGAATCCTACTGCTATGAGATGCCTTGAGAGCGAGTAGGTAGCCAATGCATAGCGTAAATATAGTACTTGCGTTTCGGGATCCAAGGAGGAGGACTTGGGGTGAATGCTGATGCCGTGTAATTAGTAGTATAGGGCCCGTATTACTGAAGACACCGGATCAATGGGCAGCCCAAGTAAGAATCCTTTGGGTATTGGAGGCCGAGCAGGGTTGCGTTATCGAGTGCGAGTATGCTCGATCGAGTCTCTGATATTTTTATGTTGTATTTCAGAGGCATCATGGTTGGGACACGTCACAGACCTAGGGCGAGCGATGTGAGTGACGAGCAGCTTCGTCAGACGATCCACAATACCTGGCTGCGGCAATCAGGGCCGAGATTCCGGAGACATTTGGGTCTATCATGACCACACTGTTGGAGACTTTTTATGAGCGGTACGCCACGATGACTGAGGCCGCAGCCGCTGCAGCTACAGCAGCTGTGGCTGCTGCCAGACCTCAGGGAGGTGACTCGTTGTTGTTCTGGGAGTTCAGCAACACGAAGCCACCCGAGTTTGATGGGATGCAGGATCTGATCGCTGCGATGAGATGGATTGCTGACATTGAGGGATGCTTCTATACATGTTCATGTCCGGAACATCTAAGGGTACGGTTCGCTTTGAACTAGCTTCGCGTAGGAGCGAAGGATTGGTGGAAGTTCGTGACAACGAACTTCACTCTTACAGAGATTTCCGCAGTGACCTGGGAGATGTTCACCACCATGTTCAGAGACGAGTATGTTCCCCCGGTGGAAAGGGAACGGCTGATTCATAAGTTCTTGACCCTCAAGCAGGGTAATGATTTGGTTACTGTGGTCACTCAGAAGTTTCATGAGAGGGCGATGTTCTGCCCTGAGCAGGTGTCTACTGAGCAGGCACGGATGAGCCGGTATTTGGGTATTCTAAGGAGGGACATTCGGGAGTTCGTGTCGAACTTGACGTACCAGACATTTCCCGAGCTCCAGGAAAATGTCTGAAAGAGGGAGATTGAGTTGGAGACTCTGGTCAGGGAGGAGGCTGAGTCTCAGAGGATGGATCGGCAGCCGGCAGCCAAGCGGACCAAGTCCGCCGATTCGAGGATGGGTGGCCAGAAGGGCTACACTTACGGGAAGTGCGGCAAGGGTCATGAGGGGGCCTGTCGATCGGGTGCTTGCTACAAATGTGGCAAGGAGGGTCATATCGCCAAGGATTGCCCCAAGGGATTTATGGTTTGCTTCCATTGCAACCAAACCGGCCATCGGAAGGCCGAGTGTCCTCAGCTACACCAGGGATCTGCGACTGCTGCTAGGGTTATCGAGATTCGACCGGCAAAGGCTGAGACCCCGAAGGCTCGTGGGAGAGCTTTTCAGTTGACTGCGGAGGAGGTCCGTGCGGCGCCCGATGTCGTGGCTGGTATGTATTCTTCCGTGTATTACTATATTAATTATATTATGATATGTGTAGGTACTTTTCTTGTGAATTATGTACCTGCCTTGGTATTAATTGACTCGGGTGCGAGTCGGTCTTTTGTATCTTTGGCTTTTAGTCAGCACATCAGTATTAGTCGGGAGGTGATGAGTCGACCCCTGAAGGTTTCCATAGCTGATGAGAAAGCGGTGTATGCCACCGAGGTGATTCGAGGATGTGCTCTCGAGATTTTTGGTGTCAAGTTTCCAATTGATATAGTTCCTATCGCGATGGGAGATGTCTGTGTCATCGTGGGTATGGACTGGTTGAGTAAGTTTGGAGCGGTTATTAACTGCGAGAGATAGCTGGTGACCATACGAGACCCTAGTGGGGGAGTGCTTACTGTGTATGGCGAAGGGACCCGGTGTGGGTCAGTGTTTTGTTCTGCTGTCAGGGCGACACAGAGTTTGCAGCAAGGCTGCAATGGATTCATATCCTATGTAATGGACACACGAGTGGCCGTGGGGAGGCCAAGCTCGATTGACGAGGTCCCGATAGTGTGCAAGTTTCCGGATGTTTTTCCTGAGGAACTGCTGGGCGTGCCTCTGGAAAGACTAGTGGAGTTCTGTATCGATTTGGTTCTGAGAGCAGCACCTATCGCCAAGGCGCCTTATCGCCTCGGGCCGCCAGAGATGCAAGAGTTATCCTCGCAGCTTCAGGAGTTGTTGGGGAAGGGGTTTATTTGACCGAGTAGCTCACCTTTGGGGAGCGCCGATCCTTTTTGTCAAGAAGAAGGATGGTTCACACCGGATGTGTATTGATTACCGGGAGTTGAACAAGTTGACAGTTAAGAACCGGTATCCGTTACCGAGGATCGATGATATGTTCGATCAGTTGCAGGGGGCATCTTGGTTCTCCAAGATAGACTTAAGGTCGGATTATCATCAAATGAGGGTTCGAGATGAAGATATCCAGAAGACTGCATTCAGAACTCGTTATGGACATTACGAGTTTGTGGTGATGCCTTTTGGGCTCACCAATGCCCCGGCTGCGTTCATGGATCTCATGAACAGGGTGTGCAGGCCGATGCTGGATTGGTCAGTGATCGTATTCATTAATGATATCTTGGTATATTCGAGGTCTAGAGAGCAGCATGAAGAGCATTTGAGGGAGATCCTTGGAGTTCAGAGATCGGAGAGGCTGTATGCCAAATTCTCCAAGTGTGATTTCTGGTTACGAGAGGTCCAGTTCCTAGGGTATCTTGTTAACCAGAAAGGGATATTGGTCGATCCGGCCAAGTTCGAGGCGGTGATGAGATGGGAGGTGCCGAGATCACCCACTGAGATCAGGAGCTTTCTGGGATTGGCCGGCTATTATCTGAGGTTTATTAGGGATTTCTCCAAGATCTCCGTGCCACTTACCAAGATGACCTAGAAGGGTGTTGCATTTTCATGGGGTCCGGAGCAGCAGTCCTCATTTGAGACACTTCGCCAGAAGTTGTGCGAAGCCCCGGTGCTCGCTCTCCAGGAAGGGATGGAGGATTTTGTGGTATACTGTGATGCATCAATATCTAGGTTAGGGGCAGTGCTTATGCAAAGGGGACACGTGATAGCGTATGCATCGAGGCAGCTGAAGCCTCATGAGTCGAGATATCCCACCTACGATCTGGAGCTGGGGGTTGTGGTGTTTGCCCTCAAGATCTGGCGTCACTACCTGTATGGGGTTCGGTGTACCATATACACGGACCACAAGAGTCTGAAGTACTTGATGGATCAGCCCAACCTGAATATGCGCAAGAGGAGATGGTTGGATGTGGTGAAGGATTATGATTGTGAGATCCTGTATCACCCGGTCAAGGCTAATGCCGTAGCCGATGTTTTGAGCCGTAGGGCGGAGAGCGCCCCGATTCGAGATGTTTGTATGAGGTTGACAGTGATGACTCCGGTATTGGACACCATCCAAGGGGCCCAGGATGAGGCTGTGAGACCAGAAAACCGAAAGAGGGAGCGAGTTGTCGGGCAGGTATCGGAGTTCATTACCGATAGCCGGGGACTTATGACATTTCAGGGTCGGATTTGGGTACCGTTTGTGGACGGGACGCGTACCATTTTGATGGAAAAGGCACATCGATCAAAGTTCTCGATCCATCACGGGGCCACTAACATGTATCTGGACCTAAAGAAGGAGTATTGGTGGCCCTGTATGAAAAGGGATGTTGCATGGGTCGTTGAGAGGTGCCTAACTTGTCGCCAGGTTAAGGCCGAGCACTAGCATCCACATGGTAAGCTGCAGCCGCTGGAGATCCCCGAGTGGAAGTAGGAATAGATTACCATGGATTTTATCACCAAATTGCCAACGACTGCAATGGGAGTCGATGCAATTTGGGTGATTGTGGATAGGTTGATGAAGAGTGCTCATTTTCGTGCTATCAGTGAGAGCTCTTCTGCTGAGCGGTTAGCAGAGTTGTATGTGAGGGAGGTGGTATCGCGGCATGGGGTTCCAATGTCAATTGTTTAAGTTTGAGACGTACGATTTACTTCCAGATTTTTGAAAAAGTTTCACGATGAGTTGGGTACGAGGCTGCATTTCAGTACCGCATACCACCGACAGACGGATGGGCAGAGTGAGCGGACGATTCAGACACTCGAGGATATGCGCCGAGCATGTGTTTTGGATTTTGGTGGAAGTTGGGACACATTTTACCCTTGGCAGAGTTTTCGTACAACAACATCCATCATTCGAGCATAGGTATGCCACTGTAACTGATGGGTTTTAGCCATAAGAACTTTCCTATGTGCGCATGCAAAACCCTAATGCTTGGATCTAGGCTTTCTAATTAAACATGCTTTGAATCCAAGACTTCTAATGACTAATTAGGTTAAATAACAACATTGAAATAGATCTAGAATCATACCTTTGGATTCCTTGTTGATCTTGTTGTCTTGGAGCTTCTAGAGTCACAAATGTCACTCCTCTAATGGCTTACAAACACCAATAGCAAGCAAGACGATTTAGGAGAGAGGAGAGGGGAGGAATTCGGCCAGAGTATCTCTACTTTTGATGGTGTGTCGAATTCCCTCACCCCTAGGGTCTATTTATACTTGTAGACTCCTTAAGGGTTACAACCTAAACCCTAATTGGATAATCTTCTCTTAAGGCTATCCAAATCCATTCCATAGATAACCCTATGGACGATTTTGGCTTATCCAAGCCCTAGAAATCGTCCTTCCTATCTAGGATAAGGATTTATAGTCTAAAGTGTAACTATCAAACAATTGACAGTTTATACCCTCTTATTTAATTAATCTCTTTAAGTCACCAAATTAATTCCAATTAATCTATGACTTATATTAATCAAATAACCATATATTATTCCTTATAATATTTACTCTCTCTTAACAAATCATCCATCAAGTTGCTATGGTGAAGGCAACCCAAAAGGACCATGCACAACCGGATCAAATACTTGCCTAATATAGTTGCAGCCTTAGACACTATTCCAACAGTCTCCCACTTGGATAAGTCTAGTAAGTATACAAGTACAATTCGGTTTGCAATCGTAGCTCTCAAAGACGCTGTCAACTCTGATCTAATCAATCTTGTCCTTTAGATAAGGGATCTTACAGTCCTCTGTTAGATATCATGCTGACAATCCTATGGAATGGTTAGTCAAGCATTTTATTTCTCGATCTCCGATTTATTTGACATAGAACTTAATCAAACACATCAATTCAGTTCTGACCGGGCCCGACACATAAGTCAAATCAAATCATCGAGTGGCCAAGATATCTCTTCTACCCTCTTAGGATAAAATTTACAAATAAACTTCGACTTATATGCATTTACTTATTCATTAACCAACCATACACAACAATGCGTTTTATAACACCAAGTTACTGATGCGTTTTCGCATTATCAATGTACAATCAATTAACAAATAATAAACCATATATCTAGGTTTTAACACTATATGATATTATCGTCTTGCGATCACCTTTTATATCGTATTCATAAAGTGATTCCAGCAAGCGCGGGTTTATTCCAATGCTCAAAACCAGTTCATAAGCACTCATGAACGTTGCAGCAACCCTTGCTATGTCTAACACCATTTAGACATTCTACACACCAATTCATGACAATCTTCATTCATATCTACTCCCAACATATGAACGATTGTGGACCATTTGAATAATTCGATTATTCCTAATAAACTCAATTATTCTGGAAGTCAAAACATGCAAAGTGAAACAATAGTTAAACAATTAACATGTGACAGTAACTTTACTCATAAATAAAACTCCTTTATTTAATCATCAAATGTTAATTAGATTTATCTATTATACGTTTCTAATACTATCTAATCTATACTAATATCATCCTTCAGCCCAATACTCCTAGCATGCTGCAAGTGCTAGGAGTTGTCCTTCTTCTACACGATGTCTAATGAAGTGATATTTTCTGTCGATATGTCGAGATCTACCATGATCCCTCGGTTCCTTGGTCAAGGCAACCGCACCTTCGTTATCACAGAAAATCTCCATGGGCTCCTTTATGGCCGGCACAACTCCAAGATCACTAATGAAGTTCTTTAGCCATATTGCCTCCTTCGACGCTTCGCTCGCTGCGATGTACTCTGATTCGCACGTTGAATCAGCTATGGTTTCCTGCTTGGAACTTTTCCATGTCACTGCTCCTCCATTTAGGGTAAAGACCCAGCCCGACTGCGAACGATAGTTGTCCCTGTCGGTCTGAAAGCTGGCGTCACTATACCCTCGCACCTTTAAGTCATCACTCCCTCCAAGGACTATGAACCATTCTTTCGTCCTCCGAAGGTACTTAAGGATGTTCTTCACCACAATCCAATGTGCTTTGCCAGGGTTCCCTTGATATCTGCTAACCATGCTCAAAGCGAAGGCTACATCAGGGCGAGTACAAGTCATAGCGTACATGATTGAGCCAACTGCGGAAGCGTATGGTACTCGGCTCATTTCTGCTATCTTAGCTTCGGTACTCGGACTTTGAGTCTTACTCAACTTGGCATTTCCTTGTATCGGTAGTTCTCCCTTCTTTGAGTTTTCCATACTAAAACGTTTTAGTACTTTCTCTAAGTAAGTGTTCTGACTAAGTCCAATTAGTCTCTTACTTCTTTCTCTTACTATCCTTATTCCCAAAATGTAAGAAGCCTCTCCGAGGTCCTTCATAGCGAAACACTTCCCGAGCCAGGACTTAACCTCCTGCAGAGTCGGGATGTCGTTCCCTATGAGTAATATGTCATCGACATATAGAACGAGAAAGCTTACTATACTCCCACTGGATTTGACATATACACAAGATTCGTCTTCGCTTCGTACAAATCCAAACTCTTTGACTTTCTCATCGAAGCAAAGATTCCATCTGCGAGATGCTTGCTTAAGTCCATAAATGGACTTCTCAAGCTTACACACTCTATTCGGATGCTTCGGATCCACAAACCCCTCTGGCTGAGCCATGTAAACATCCTCGGCCAACTTTCCGATAAGGAAAGCGGTCTTGACATCCATTTGCCAAATCTCATAATCATGAAATGCGGCAATTGCTAGCATCACTCTAATAGATTTAATCTTCGCAACTGGTGAGAAGGTCTCATCATAGTCAACTCCGGGAGTTTGAGTAAAGCCCTTCGCGACCAATCGCGCCTTATATGTGTGTACGTTCCCATCCACGTCGGTCTTCTTTTTGAAGATTCATTTTCACCCAACGGTCTTACGTTCGGGCACATAATCAACCAAATTCCAAACTTGGTTATCATACATGGATTGGATCTCGCTATCCATTGCCTCTTTCCATTTCGCAGACTCCGGGCCTGCCATGGCTTCCTTATAGCTATTAGGTTCATCAAGATTTACTAGTGTACCATCACTAATATATGTGTCCCCTTCTGTAGTAATATGAAAACCATAAAACTGGGGTTGAACTCTAAATCTATCGAAACGTCTGAGAGGTAAGGATTCGTCAATCGGTTCAACTGGAGCTTCCTCCTCGAGTTGAATGCCAGCGGTAGAGGTTCCTTCGTCTATCGACTCTTGAATCTCTTCAAGTTCGATTTGCCTCCCACTGTCTCCTTGGCTTATGAGTTCTCGCTCTCGGAAAACTCCTCTCCTCGCAACAAAGACAACATTGTCTTTCGGTCTATAGAAGAGATATCCAAATGATGTTTGCGGGTAGCCGATGAAAATACATCGCTCACTTCGAGGTTCAAGCTTGTCGTGAGTATCTCATCTTACGAAAGCCTCGCAACCCCAAACCTTGATATGTGCCAACGAGGGAGCTTTCCCTGTCCACATCTCGTGAGGTGTTTTGGCAACCTTCTTAGTAGGGACTCGGTTAAGGATATGGGCGGCAGTCTCTAAGGCATACCCCCAAAAGAAGATAGGTAGTGAAGCACGACTCATCATAGAGCGAACCATATCCAATAAGGTTCGATTACGCCTTTCTGCCACACCATTCAACTGCGGTGTCCTAGGAGGCGTCAATTGCGAAACTATTCCACACTCCTTGAGATAATCGTGGAATTCAAGACTTAAGTACTCTCCTCCTCGATCGGATCGAAGCATCTTGATTTTCCTGCCCAATTGATTCTCCACTTCATTCTTGAACTCCTTGAACTTTTCAAAGGTGTCTGACTTTTGCTTGATTAAGTAGATATACCCATATCTACTATAGTCATCGGTAAAAGTCACATAGAACCGGTTCCCATCCTTCGTGGTTGATCTAAAGGGTCCACATACATCGGTATGTATTAGGTCCAATAGCCCCTCACCCCTATCACAAGTGCTCGTGAAGGGTGACTTAGTCATCTTTCCAAGTAAACAAGACTCGCATGTGTCATCTTCCCTAAGGTCGAATGACTCCAACACTCCATCCTTTTGGAGTTGGGCTATGCGTTTCTTGTTGACATGTCCAAGACGGCAATGCCACAAGGATGATTTATCCATACTAGTGAAAGAATCAATATTCAAAACATCATTTCCTAAGTTATCAACAATCATAACAGTTTCATATATTCCATTACATGGTATAGCTTCAAAGTAAAAGACACCATTTAGATAAACCAAAATAGAACCATTCTCAATATTAAAAGAAAATCTAAATCCTTGTCTATATAAACGATGAAATGAAATGATGTTTCTAGCCATTTCTGGCGAATAGCAACAACTGTTCAAATCTAAAACCAAACTATTCCTAAGCACTAAAGAATACACTCCAATCTTGGTCACAGGCGACGATCTTCTGTTCCCCATGATTAGATTGATCCTTCCTTGCTCTACATCCCTACTTCTTCTTAGTCCCTGCACATTAGAACAAATGTGATAACCACAACCGGTATCAAGAACCCAAGAAATAGCATGATTAGAATCGTTAGATTTGATTGTGTATATACCTGCGAAAGATGGCTTGATCTTTCCTTCTTTGATCGCTTGCAGGTAATCCGGGCAGCTTCTCTTCCAATGTCCTATCTTGTGGCAGTGGTGGCACTCTGCCTCCTTTGGGTTGGAGCAGGGGTTAGCGGGATCAACTTTGGTCCCACTAGAAGAGGCACCATCTCGGGCTTTCACCTTGCGATAGTTATTCGATGAAGCCTTCCTCTTCTTTCCCTTCCCTTGACCAATAGCCAAGACAGGAGCGGCGGACGGATTGGGAGTAGGTGCAACAGACTTGTCCTTGAAGTTGCTCTCAGCGACCCTCAAGAGACCTTGGAGTTTGCTTAGGGTGACCTCTTCTTTGTTCATGTGGTAGGTCATCCTAAATTGTTTGTACATTGGAGGCAAAGAGTGAAGCACCATGTCGATCGCCAAGTCTTCACCAAAGTCAACATTTAACTTGCGAAGGCGGTCGACATACCTTTGCATCTTTTGCAGGTGCACGGTAAGAGATTCTCCATGACCCATCTTAGCGGAGATCATGTTAGTGAAAATCTCGTAACGCTCTTGTCCGCGTTTTGATGGTATCTCTCCAACAAGTCTTGATGCATCTCGTATGGATACATGTCCTCGTAGGACTTTTGGAATTCGGAGTTCATGGTGGCGATCATGATGCAATGTACCTTCGTTGCATCTCGCTCATGAGTTTCAAAGGCGGTGATTTCTTCGGGAGTAGCAACTTCGGGGTTGATTTTCTCGAGCTTCTCATCGAGGACATACTCTTTATCCTCATAGCGAGCAATGGTGCGAATGTATCTTATCCATTCGCTAAAGTTCGTTCCATCGAAGGTGACCTTTTGGCAAAGGCTCATCAACGTGAAAGAACTAGCAGCAGCGTTGTTTGCGTTCGACATCTTCAATTAGAAAAGGACAAAGATAGATTAGAATAAGAATCCCTAATTATCACCCAATAAGAAAAATTAGGGCTAGGATCCAACAATAACATTTACATACTAGAAAAGGGATGCCGTAATCTAACATGCAAATAAATTGAAGGTAAGTGAATGACGATTCACTAATTCTCCATTACAAAACTTAAACTATTAGTCCTAAGTGTTTTTGAGAATTCCTAGATTCGGATGAGATTCATTGAACTATTCAATGGCATGTTTAAATCTCGATATGCCCTCTCGTTTGTGACTGGGATGCCGAGGATCACAAAGCGGGTGTGAATTACCATGCAAATTCACATGGTGCCTTCATTGTAACGATCACCTATTCGATGTGCCGGTAAACCACACACGCTCCATCGAACTATGATAAACAATGAATCACCCTTTGCCACCTTCGCTTAGAACCAATTAGTGTGCCGGTAAACCACACACGCTCCACTAACTTCTTAGCAAGGTGCAAAGTGTAATTTCATGGGATTGCATCAATTCACTTTTCCTAAAGTAACTAAGATTGGGAAATTTTTAAAACGTGTAGTTACTTTGTATTTCTTATTATACTTTTAATGAGAAGATGAGGTTGCCCTATCCTACCCGTTCGGCTAACGACCCTCCACCAATCAAGCAAGCGGTGGGTGTGAGTGTACACCCATTAAGCGCCATTTTATAGGCCGCAACCTTATACCCACCTTATAGATCGGCTTCGTGAATGAGGCCTACTAACGGTAAGACTAGCATTTAGTTATATATATATATTATTCTAGTAATATCATATTAGTATAGGGTTGTATTTTAAAACCTTTTAAAATCTAGGGTTTGAAATTTAAGTTGTCTAAATAAAAAGTTTTAATCACAAATATAAATTTCAAAAACTTTAGGGTAGGTTTTAAACATTTAAAACATGAAGGATCAAATAACAAATAATTCCAATTAACAATTAATATCCTAATTATCTTTATTTGATTTATCCAAGATTTCTTTTAAGATAATTATCAAAATAATTAATCATTTATCACATAAGGAAATTAAATATTTTATTAGATGATAAATATCTTTAATTAGATCAAGATAATAGTCATATATATCAAAAAATCGAATTGGGGTTGATCTAATATGATTAAGGTAAGTTTCCATAAGATAAACATGGAAAAATCCCGGTTTTGCCTAATCCAGACGCCCGGACTCGCCGAGTACAGGCCTACTCGCCGAGTCCACTTTGGAACTCGCCGAGTACATGACTAATAAACCCAAAATCGAATTTTGCAGCTTTGTTTCAGTTAATCAAGCAACAATTTAAAGAAAACCAAGCTAGTCTCTGATACCACTGATGGGTTTTAGCCATAAGAACTTTCCTATGTGCGCATGCAAAACCCTAATGCTTGGATCTAGGCTTTCTAATTAAACATGCTTTGAATCCAAGACTTCTAATGACTAATTAGGTTAAATAACAACATTGAAATAGATCTAGAATCATACCTTTGGATTCCTTGTTGATCTTGTTGTCTTGGAGCTTCTAGAGTCACAAATGTCACTCCTCTAATGGCTTACAAACACCAATAGCAAGCAAGACGATTTAGGAGAGAGGAGAGGGGAGGAATTCGGCCAGAGTATCTCTACTTTTGATGGTGTGTCGAATTCCCTCACCCCTAGGGTCTATTTATACTTGTAGACTCCTTAAGGGTTACAACCTAAACCCTAATTGGATAATCTTCTCTTAAGGCTATCCAAATCCATTCCATAGATAACCCTATGGACGATTTTGGCTTATCCAAGCCCTAGAAATAGTCCATCCTATCTAGGATAAGGATTTATAGTCTTAAGTGTAACTATCAAACAATTGACAGTTTATACCCTCTTATTTAATTAATCTCTTTAAGTCACCAAATTAATTCCAATTAATCTATGACTTATATTAATCAAATAACCATATATTATTCCTTATAATATTTACTCTCTCTTAACAAATCATCCATCAAGTTGCTATGGTGAAGGCAACCCAAAAGGACCATGCACAACCGGATCAAATACTTGCCTAATATAGTTGCAGCCTTAGACACTATTCCAACAGTCTCCCACTTGGATAAGTCTAGTAAGTATACAAGTACAATTCGGTTTGCAATCGTAGCTCTCAAAGACGCTGTCAACTCTGATCTAATCAATCTTGTCCTTTAGATAAGGGATCTTACAGTCCTCTGTTAGATATCATGCTGACAATCCTATGGAATGGTTAGTCAAGCATTTTATTTCTCGATCTCCGATTTATTTGACATAGAACTTAATCAAACACATCAATTCAGTTCTGACCGGGCCCGGTACATAAGTCAAATCAAATCATCGAGTGGCCAAGATATCTCTTCTACCCTGTTAGGTTAAAATTTACAGATAAACTTCGACTTATATGCATTTACTTATTCATTAACCAACCATACACAACAATGCGTTTTATAACACCAAGTTACTGATGCGTTTTCGCATTATCAATGTACAATCAATTAACAAATAATAAACCATATATCTAGGTTTTAAGACTATATGATATTATCGTCTTGCGATCACCTTTTATATCATATTCCATAAAGTGATTCCAGCAAGTGCGGGTTTATTCCAATGCTCAAAACCAGTTCATAAGCACTCATGAACGTTGCAGCAACCCTTGCTATGTCTAACACCATTTAGACATTCTACACACCAATTCATGACAATCTTCATTCATATCAACTCCCAACATATGAACGATTGTGGACCATTTGAATAATTCGATTATTCCTAATAAACTCAATTATTCTGGAAGTCAAAACATGCAAAGTGAAACAATAGTTAAACACTTATTCTGGAAGTCAAAATATTGTCCGCTTTGGGCCACTCGGCACGAGGACTTCCCAGGGGGTCACCCATCCTGGTACTACTCCCGCTCGAGCACGCTTAACTGCAAAGTTCTTATGGGATCTGCTGCCCTCACGACTTTAAAACGCGTTGTGACAAAGAAGGTATCCACACCCCTTATAAGGAGATGTTTTGTTCTCCTTCCAAGCCGATGTAGGATCAGGTGCAACCCACCTTCACCCCCCATTATAGGGTTCGACGTCCCTATCAAACACATCGACCCGTGCCCCAACTCTGATACCATTTGTAACACCCCCCTCTGGCACGTATCACAATATTGTCCGCTTTGGGCCACTCGGCACGAGGACTTCCCTGGGGGCCACCCATCCCGGTACTACTCCCGCCCGAGCACGCTTAACTGTAGAGTTCTTATGGGATCTACTACCCTCACGGCTTTAAAACGCGTTGTGATAGGGAAGGTATCCACTTAGTTCTCCTTCCCAGCCGATGTGGGATCAGATCTAACCCACTTTTATTTGTAACACCCCCCCTCTGGCACGTATAACAATATTGTCCGCTTTGGGCCACTCGGCACGAGGACTTATAAGGGGTGTGGATACCTTCCCTATCACAACGCGTTTTAAAACCGTGAGGGCAGCAGATCCCATAAGAACTTTGCAGTTAAGCGTGCTCGGGCGGGAGTAGTACCGGGATGGGTGACCCCCTGGGAAGTCCTCGTGCCGAGTGGCCCAAAGCGGACAATATTGTGATACGTGCCAGAGGGGGGTATTACAGCCACCCTTTGAGCTTTTGTATGGGAGGAGGTATCGGACCCCCATTTGTTCGGGAGAGGTGGGGAAACGTGTAATGGGTAGTACAGAGATCGTGCTTCAGACAACTGAGCAGATACAGCAGGTCAGGCAGAGGTTGTTGACCACTCAAAGTCGCCAGAATAGTTATGCAGACAGGCGTCGGTCCGAACTCGAATTTGAGGTTGGTGACTTTGTACTCTTAAAGGTCTCTCCTTGGAAAGGAGTGATCCGATTCAGGAATAGGGGCAAGTTGGGGCCTCGATATATTGGACCTTTCAGAGTAATCACGAGGGTAGGTAGGGTAGACTACTGTTTGGATCTACCTGCGGAGTTGGGTCAAATTCACGACACTTTTCACGTTTCGCATTTGAGGAAGTGTATAGCCGACGAGTCGGCAGTGGTACCATTAGAGGATATTCAGGTGGATGCAGGCCTAAACTATGTTGAGAGACCGGTGGCAATTAGGGATCGGAAGGTCAAGGTTCTGAGGAACAAGGAAGTGCCTTTGGTTCAAGTGAAGTGGCAACATCGGAAGGGGTCCGAGCTGACATGGGAGTCCGAGTCGGAGATGCGGGAGTAGCATCCGGATTGTTTTCTGTATAAGACTTCGGGGACGAAGTCTGGTTCTAGTGGGGGAGAACTGTAACAGCCCAAAATTCAGGTACGACCATTTAACCCTTCATCTTTTCCATAATTTTGTTTTGGTCCTTTGTGTTGAGAGAGTACGTTGGGCGTAAAAAGAGTACTCTGCGCTTACTCGCACGCTTATTTTGTATGCGGTGCCACCCGGGTACGCTGGGCTTACCTAAGGTTACGCCGGGCGTAACCGGACCAGACTCAAAATCCTAATATGACTTGAGGGCTATAAAAGGAATGAGATGGTCTTGTCCCTCAGTCACCATCATTCAGAAAGAAACCCTAAGAGAGCATTTCCTTCGTTTTTAGCTTGGGTGTGAGTGTTCTAAGCTTCAAAGTGTCATTTCAAAGTAGTAAAAGAGAAGAGGAGTCCATTGTAGAGGCTAGAAGTTGGTGGACAAATGTAGATCTGAGGACTGCAAAGGTTGGAGCTTCTTCCTGAGGTAAAAAGTTAAGATCTTGCCTTGTAGTTTACATGGTGTGCTTCTTGGAAAAATTTCTAGGGTTTTTGGTCCCAAGATGGAGACTTTATGAGCAAGTAGTCTCCATTGGCCTAGATCTATCATATTCCAGGACTATATGAGTTGTATGTTCATAAAAATGCAATCTTGGACGTGAATATTGAGCCATGCATGAGATCTAGACTCTTGGAGGGGAAAGGAAAGGTGTTAGAAGGTGTGGGGAACCTTTTAGCCATGCCAAGGCTTAAAGGTTTCGACTTTATGGACTAAGACGTATTATTTTAGCCAGATCTGGAATATGGGGTTATGTCTTAATCGCTTAAGACATTAGAAGAAGGAAGTGAGAAATTGGGATGTACGCTGGGCATAATCCCAGTACGCACCGCGTAGTGGGACGTGTTCCCCTTTTCTGGAATGCGAGAGTACACCCCGCGTATAGGAGCTGGTACGCCCCGCGTACTGCTTGCTGTAGACTTTTGTTGACTTTTAGGGTTTTGGTCAACATGTGGACTTTTGAGTCAAGGAGGGGTGAAATGGTCTTTTACCCCTCTATGGGATAGTGAAAAAGGGTGTAGCTTAGTCTTGGAAGCCTATATTAATTAGAATGATTATTCCTTGTGAATAGGAGGGGTTGGGTCGTCGTTTCGAGATTTAGAGATATCGAGCACGTGAGATACTAGACATCCTACGAGGTGAGTCTTTTCACTATACTATACCTAGAAGGGTACCCATGCGTCACCGGAAGGTCAGATATGCTATAAGATGTATGCATTGTATGTGATTAGTTAACCATTTTGTATGTGCTATGTATGCTATGCTTATTATGGGCCGGAAGGCATTACGTTATGGGTTGGAAGGCATTATGATGTGGACCAGAAGGTCAGGGAGTCATGGACCGGAAGGTCGACACGGGTAGGGCTGGAAGGTTTACCGGGTTGGGACGGAAGTCCCCTGAGACACATGGACCGGAAGGTCATGGCCTGGAAGGGTGTATGTGTGTAAGTGGTATATTAGGGAACACACTAAGCATTTATGCTTACAGTTGTTGTGTTATGTATTTCAGGTACTAGCGAGGACCGTGGGAAGGCGCCGGCATAATCTATACACACTGACGGAAGATTTATTTTATGATCTTGGGATGTATTTTTATTATGATGACATTTGCTAAACATGAGATTTGAAAATATTAAATGATGGTTTAAGTTGTTTGAAAAATGAAAAATTGTTTTGAAAATTCACGTTGTTACATTTTTACATACTTTTCTTCAACAATTTTTCTTCAATCACTGATTTTGTCATATGGCTTCTTGTTAAATTGACGTGGAAGTAGCTTAGATGCAATCACAAGCATTGTATCAATAGAACTCGGTGATAATGGTGTTAAAGGTACTGTACTCATTTAATTTTCTCTCAATTCGGACATGGTGATAACTGATAAAAGTGATAAATAATGATCTTTTGATTCTTTCATATGGTGACATGTTGAACAAAAAGTGCTAGTGAGTGGAAATGATTTTTATGCATTTCCTAATAAGCAATAAAGTAGAAAGTAAAAGTATTTAACACTCTTTTGTGGATGTGTTTACTTGAAATCATGCATTTAAATGATTTTTCATTGACTTTTCTTGTAGAATAATGTTTTTAACAATTATCTTGGCAAATTCGTATGTCTGTATGCATTTATACAAACGTATATGCATTGTAGGGGGTGATTCTGCCATTATAAAATCTCCAACCGAACCAAAAAAAATGGTCTGATGAAGGTAATTAGAAAATTACACCTTTTATGATTTTTTATATGTTCACACTAATTCAATTGCATTATGTATCTCTTTTTACTACATGTGAATTATTATGTGTGACAAATAGAAAAAGTGGTTTCTGGAATCTTCACAAATGGGTAATTTAAAACTTTATTATTCTGATTTATTTAACTTTTTTTGTATATCAGAACGTGTCTGTACTATGTTTATGTGATTAAATATCATGAACATTTACGGTTATATGTGTAGGATTCTTAAAGAAGATCAAGTGACAGGAAATTGCAAGATCCATGTCTCAAGTTATGGATGGACAAGTCTATTGTGACAGATTGATGAACAACATATATTCTATTCGAACGTATTAGTGTTTTAATTAGATTTCAAAGTTTTATTCTTAAAGAATAAATATAATTATTAACCATTATTATATATATTCTTTAAGAATAATGTCATGTATGTATGTTTCTAGTCTTATTTGTTAAGAATGAATGTAATAATTGATTTTAAGATATTAAAATTCTTTTCATATAAAATTTGTATTAATTAAAAATTATTAATCTTGATAATATATGTTTATAGTATTCTCTTAGAATTTAATGTTTTTTTTCAAGATAATCATAAACACATTCTGTTAGAATATCCGAATTAATATGATTATCCAAAAAATCATATTTTTAAAGTTTATAGAATTAATTATTCCTTAAAATCTATAATTTTCGTTTTTTAATTTTATGTTAATTTACAAAAATACCCTTAGAATGATTGGCCCACATTCATTCCTACATCCACACAATAATTAGTTATAATAGAATTACCTAAGCATATATATATATATATATATATATATATATATATATATATATATATATATATATATATATATATATATATATATATATATATATATAAACATATTTAACTTTTATTGATATTTAAGAGGCATATGGTTGATAACTTAATATACAAATTTGTTATGCACAAACCACTCATTTTTTATCAACAAAAAACTAATTATGGTAAAAAAGTAACCAACAAAAATATTTACGGAAGGAAACATCAATTAATTTTTTTTTCTTTTTTAACGTAGGCATGATGTTTGCGCAAAGGTTGAGCATGTAAATTTTCTAACATATTAGCAAGAAAATTTATTACTATTGAAACAGTCAAATCACATTTTCTGAATAACAAAATCATCCATCGGAACAGTCGTTGCCGTTTTGCGTGAGTGTACACCTAGTGTGTATATATATATATATATATATATATATATATATATATATATATATATATATATATATATATATATATATATATATATATATATATATAGTAGTGTTTTGCTTTATTCTACATATTTTATCAAACAATTAGGTCATCTTTAAAGGGAAATGGACCTATTAAGGTAATTATCTTTTCGGTTTATTCACATCTGAGTAACTATATTTTTTTTTTACACATCTAGGTAACGAACTTTTTGGAAATGTTCATATATGACCATTATGACCGGCTATAGCAGGTTACATCCGATCATAACCGATCATAATGGTCATATGTGAACACTTTCAAAAAGTTTGTTACCTAGATGTATACAAAAAAAAGATAGTTACCTAGATGTGAACAAACCAAAAAGGTAAGAGTAAATTACATGAATGGTCCCTATCGTTTGGGTAATTTGTGCGTTTGGTCCCTAACATATTTTAACTCGAATGATACCTACTGTTTATTTTTGTTTTGCATTTGGTTTCTGTCTTACCTCACTAGACTATTGTGCCCTTTTTAATTTATTTTTTAATTAATTTTTTTTATTTATGTATTTGTTTTTTATGTATTTAAAAAAATTAATAAACCTCACATATATGTATCTCCTCACCCTAAACCTAAAATCACATTTGAGAAATTTAAGTTGGGTCCCACCAGTCACCATCCCGTCTCTCATCTTTTTCAACTTCTATTCTTTTCCATCTTTAGTGACATCTACATCTTTACCATCCATTCTTTTTTCATTCCTTCAATTCCGATAAACCAACACAACAACCTGTTGGGTATATTGGATTGCGTCACTGGGCTATTTTGTATATGTCCATTATGTACATGGTTTGGGCCTGTCCAACCATATTTAATATTAGGGTTAGAGTATAAATGGTGCATGCATGCATCTTATTTTAGACACGGTTGATTAGTCTTTTCTGTAACCCTAGCACGCCTCTACAGTAGCAATTCTTTATAGAGTTCTTCTGAGGTTGTGTCTTTTAATCATTCTATACTAGTTGATCCATCTTGTGTTCTTGTTTTCATATCGTGCTAATATTTACTTTTTAGAATCTAATCAATTTAAGAGGATTTTATTCCTAACAATTAGTATCAGAGCAGGAGGCTGTGTACTCAATACGCAACTCTTATGTTTGAAGAAATCATTAGGGTTTCCAAAAATATTGGATCTGTTGGATCCATCACTATTTTATTGATGCACTCTCTGATCTCGATATTAACCTAATACATCTTTACAAGTCTGATTCTTGACAGGTATAGCAATAGATTCAACATGCAGCACGACGATTCATAGTTAAACTCCATTAACATCACAAGTAGCATATGATCGACTACAAAGATTCCAATCTTGTTCCCTATGGAGTATGAAGTATGGGCGTTACATTTTGAAGATTACGTCGTTGGATCTAAGTATAATGGTTACCTAATATGGGAAGCAATTACTCTAAGTCCGTTTGTTTATACTGAAACTCGAAGAACCATCAATAGGCTTGGCAATCGTGCTGTGTTCGGTTTGGCGTGTCGCGGGTTGGTGGGTTAGCGGGTCAAAATATGCCAACCCAAGCACGACCCATTTAAATATACAGGTCACGAGTTAGCAGGTTTGGAACATAAACTCATATATGACCCACCAACCCATTTATTTATACGGGTTCACAAGTTGGTGGATTCGTGGGTCCGAATTTTAGACATTTAAGTCTTAAACATCCAAATGAAAATTAAAAACATTCATAGAAACATGTTACAGACTTAGCCTTATAGGTTACGACTTACGACCTTAGATCATCCACCACGAGTCAAAATGTCAAAATAGTCAAATGGTTTATGAATCAATGGTATATATTATATAACACTTATTAAATATTAATACTTGATACATAAATACATTTAAAAATAAAATATTTTTTTTATTAAGAATATAAATGGGTTGGCGGGTCAACCTGTTTATTTTTTCAAAAACTCATATATGACCCGTTTAATAAATGGGTTGGTGGGTTGAAAAACTCAACCCAAACCCATTTATTTTGTGTCGTGTCGAGAATTGCCAGCCCTAACCATCAAAACTCAAAAGGAATACAACCAATAGCTCATTGATGTGAAAGAAGTTCCTAAGGATGAGAAAGACAAACTTATTAGCAATATCAAAGCAATGAGGGTAATCAGATTCGCCTTGAAGTCTGATACATTTCTCCTGGTAAGTTCTTGTACTACAGCGAAAGAGATGTGGGACAAGCTTAAAGAGCTTTAGTCTACTGATGCTGATCTCAAGCATGATACCCAAACCTTTATGCTTTCGGAGTTTGGGGTCTTTACACAAAAGCCAGAAGAAATTTTGATCCAAACGTTCAATCGCTACAACCATCTTCTTAGTAGAATGGTGAAGCATGGTATCGGGCACGAACTGATCGAACAAAAAGTTACCTTCATGAATGGACTTAGATCGGAGTGGATGACTGTTGTGTCTACCATTAAAGCACATGAACAATTCAAAATTTTTACATTGGCTAAGCTCGTTGGTATTTTTAAGTCACATGAAAGTGTGGTGATACGATAAGCAAAAGTTGTTTCGGGTACGGGGTCCTTAACTCTCGTGGCGAAAGGCAAAAATGTTACAGAGGAAGAATCTGATGAAGAGCTCTCTGATTGTGATATTTCTAGTGAATATTATGAATTGATGATCACAAATCCCAAGTGGTTCACCAAGAAGAAATTTCCATCTGCCAAGAATCGAAATTGGCAGGGAAGTTATAGTGCTGAGAAAGTGAAGGAGGAGAATAAAAGCGCTCCTAAGAAATAAGAAGAAAAGAAAGAAAACAAGCTTGTAGGTGACTCGGGCTATGACTGCAATTACTATCATGGTAAAACCATCTGGCAAAAGAATGCATGTTAAGAAGGTTGAAAGAAAAGAAAGATGGTGAGGATGATGAGACTTACTATATGCGTAAGTTGAAGGAGATTAAGAAGAAGAAGAAGACCACTGACAGTTCTATGAATGCTCTAATTGTACAGGAAAATGATGAAGATGAGTTTGGAGGAGTCAAATTTTGGTCGACAGACTTAGAGGATGAGGAAGTTCACAAGCCCACACATGGCAGGGCATTTGTTGTGAAAGAAGAAAGCTCAAAGTTTGCTGGTAGGTGTTTGATGCTGAACAATGGCGTGACAACTGATAGTAGATATGGGAATGCTAAGGGAAGAGAGGATGACAAGTGTTTTGATGCGAGACCTGTTGGTGAGCAAATCAATGAGTGTGATCAACTGATCAAAAATGTACACGCCATTCTTAAATCACTAAAAGTACCTGTATCTAACTATGAAACTGAATTAAATGACCTAAAATTCACATTTTCAAGCATAAGTAATAGTCTTAAACAAACTCGTCTAGCGAATGCCAACCTAACTGATCAAATCAGTAAGACGTCATCCAAGAGTGAGGAGTAAAGAATGTGGATTGAGAAGATAGAGTCTGAGTTGTCTAGGTCTAGAGATGAATCAATTTATTTGAAGATAGATAATTTGATGTTTTTGAAACACAAAAACATCTTGTGTTTGATTGCAAAACGAATTTATTCAAATATTAATCAGTTGCATTTAGATTGTGAAATAGGTAATAAGATTCACAAAATGGTCTTGCCTTTCCTTGAATTCAAGGAAGACGAGATTGATGATGATTGTTACAAGTGTGAATATACTGTCTCTTCAGACGAAACCTCTAAAGCTTACAGAATTAGATTGGACAAAATCGAATATTTTATTAAGTCGAAAGACTATAAGGACATGTTGAGAAACTTGCTTGATGAAAATGACAGCTTGAAAATCAAGACCAAAACTGTACAGAAATTTGACTCATTAAGTTCCAAGTTAAGTTCAGAAAATAAAATCAATCTTGAAAATACATCTGAATTTGATGAGGACAATGATAAGAGCGAAATATCTGTAGAGGATGAGGTTGAATATTCTGAATTTGTGAAAAACAAATCTGAACAGGTAAAAGTCCTAATTTCTAAAAACTCAGTTTTGTTCGCTCGCATTTCCCAAAATAAACCGAAAATTTTGAAAGAAAAAGCTACGGTTTATCATAAAGTCCAAACTGTTCCAAATCAAGTCTTCAAGGTCGATGGAGTGGACAAAACTCAAACAGTGAAATTAACATCGCTTGTAGAAGAAGACAACAAAGATAGGTGTGATGATTACTTTTGGTCTGCACTAATTGATAATGCGGATGAAACTGTATGTCTGTCAGATACGACCTCTTGGAGGACAAGGGGAGGTTATGTGGCTGAACCAATAAATAAACCCTCAAGTTTTGAAAAAGGTAGTCCAAGCGGTACTAAGGAATGTCCAAGCGAAGCTCACTATGAAAAGAGTGAACCTAGTGCAAGTGAATCGAAGCGAAAGGCAAATATTCACAAATCTTCAAAGCAACTTGCTGAGCAAAAACGTCAAAGGAATCCTAGATATCAGTAAAATCTCAACGAAAGGAAGCAATTTTGGCAATCCCAAAATTTGATCTACGTTCACAAAGAGAAATCTTCAAATCAAAAAGCGAAAGCTAGTTTGCTTGCAAATCCTAGTAAATGTTCGCACTATCATTCTTGCACTCAGAATATGCAATCAAAAAACTTTACTCCAAAACCCTCTTCTTCGGCAAAATCAAGCGAAAAACTAAAATCTCATCTTCCTCAACCCCTAAAAACTTCATCCAATGATGTCAAAAAGAAAGGGAAAGCTAGTTGAGGAGTCTAAAGTACCAACCAAAAAGTCGATATCTGATTTTAAGAGAGTGGAGAGAGAATTCATCAAAAATCAAATTAAATCTAAAAGAAAATAATCTGATTTAAAAGAGATGAAAATTCAAGATAATAAGATTATAGTTTTCACCATTAAAAGGAAAGATGAAACCACATTAATTAAATGAACTTATTTGGTTGATCTTGCTATCGCTTTTCCTTGTTCTGTAAAAGACTCACCAGGACCCAAGAAGCTTTGGGTTCCTAAATATGCTTAATCTTTGCAGGTTATTCGTGACGAGCAGTTTGACAACGAATGGTATATCGACAGTGGCTGCGCACGTCACATGACTGGGAGAAAGGAAGATCTAAGGGAGTTTCGTGCTCTGAAAAATGGTGGAAATGTAAAGTATGGTAACAACTTGTTTGGAACAATCAAAGGCTATGGCATGATAACGAACGACGATTTCTCAATACGAGAGGTGGCTTATATGGAAGGACTACAACACAACCTAATTAGTGTTTCTCAATTGGTTGTGGGAATAGGCATGAAAATAAGTTTTGATGACGAAGGATCTAAAATTATAGAGAAGGAAACGAAAGTTGTTCTTTTGAAGTCTCCAAGGAAAGGCGAAACGTATCCTTAAAATTTTAACCCGATAATAGGAAAACCTGATATATGTCTGCTAATGAAATCTCACTCTGATGATAGATAGCTATGGCACAGACGAATTTCGCACCTAAATTTCAAGGATATCAACAAGCTTGTTCTTGGTGATCATGTGCGAGGGCTTCCTCTATTGAAGTTCGATAAGGATCATTTATATGCAGCATGCGAAATAGGGAATCAAAGGAAGAAAAGCCATCCAACTCGAGTAAACACGAAAATCATTGAACCTTTAGAACTTCTACACATAGACCTTTGTGGACCTTCTGCAATCGAAAGTGTCGGTGGTAGTAAGTATATTCTTGTTATAATTGATGATTTTTCACGTTTCACATTGGGTGTTTTTTCTTAAAAAGAAATATGAGGCAACTCCTACACTCAAGAGTTTTGTAACGAAAGTTGAGCTTCAACTGCGAAAGCTGGTTCACAATATTCGTAGCGATAATGGGCTGGAATTTAAAAATGAAGACTTCAAAGAATTTCTGGCTGATAAAGAAGTCACACACAATTTTCAGCTCCTTATACCCCACAACAGAATGACGTAGTTGAAAGACGAAATCGTTCTTTGTGTGAAGCTGCTCGAATAATGTACCTTTGCTTCACTAGCTCTGTATTTTCGGGCTGATGCTATTGCAATTGCATGCTTTACCAAAAATACATCCATTCTAAACAAGCGATTCTCTCTTACTCCATATGAAACTATTAGCAATCACAAACCTAACATTAAATTTTTCCATGTATTTGGTTCCATGTGTTTCATTTTCAATTCCAAGGAAAACCGGAACAAATTCGATGCGAAAGCTAATGAAGGTATATTTTTGGGGTATTCGTTGAATTCCAAGGCATTTAGGGTTCTCAACAAACACTCAAAGAATATAGAGGAGGCCTACTATGTCATATTTGATGATAACTATTTGAAGAAGATTCATCAAAATGACAGTTTATTGATGGAGATCTTTCCAAAGCCAAGTCCTGTAATGATGAGTTTATGCTTCTCTTTGATGAACCAGAAAAGCCATTTCTTGTAAATATAAAGTAGCAGACAATAAAGAAGATGAATTCAAGAAAATCATCGATGATGTTGTGAAATATATGGAAAACGAACCTCCTAGTTTAAACGAACCTCCAAGTTCGAGCGAAACAACAAAATAACACACATCATTGCAGGGGAGGGTTCGTCTTCGTCTTCTACACCTAAAGTGTTTTTCGAGTGGGACCATCCATCTCTAAGCATTGCCCATGAACATCCAGCTGAGGGGGAGCACTTTGAACCTGGGGGCGAAGAGTCATCATCATTCGAGGGGGAGAATAAAGAATCAAATGATGATTTGTATGTACAGTCTGAATTCAAAGAAGTAAATGTTGAACTGGATCCTTCTTATGATCCAAATTATCCTCCACTGATGAAATGGACCAGAGATCACCTAAAAGCTCAAGTCATAGGTGAATCATCTACAGGTGTCCTCACACGATCTCAGTTTAAAGCGACGCAAAATACATTATTCTCTCAGGTGGAATTTTGTATGTTCTACTCATTCGTTTCTAAGGTTGAACCCAAAACCGTCAACACAACTCTTGTCATTCTGATTGGGTGCAAGCGATGCAATATGAACTCAATGAGCTTGAGCGAAACAAGGTCTGGAGATTAATACCAACTCCACCAGATGCATCAGTTGTTGGTTTAAAATGGGTGTTTTGCAATAAGGTGGATAAAGAAGGCAATGTGATAAGAAATAAAGCGAGACTAGTAGTCAAGGGATATTATCAGGAAGAAGGAATCGACTATGAAGAAACATTCGCTCCTGTAGCAAGGTTAGAATCCGTTCGTATCTTTCTGGCATATGCAACACACGAGAATTTTGAGGTGTTTCAAATGGACATCAAGTGCGCTTTTCTAAATGGAGAACTGGAAGAAACTGTTTATGTCAAGCAACCACTGGGTTTCGTGAATGAGAAATTTACCAATCATTGCTACATTTTGGACAATGCAGTTTATGGTCTAAAGCAAGTTCCTAGAGCCTGGTATGAAACCCTAACTCACTCTATTAAAATGTCAAAATTCAAACAAGGTTTGGTTGACCCAACCTTCTTTTGCAAGAAAGAGGGTGACCACCTAATGATCATCTAAATTTATGTTGATGACATCATCTTTGGTTCTATGCATACTAGCTTAACAACTGATTTTCACAAGTTGATGGAGGCTAAATTTGAGATGAGTTTAATGGGTCCAATTAACTTTTTCCTTGGGATGTATATTAGACAGGGACCAGAAGGCATTTTCATCAATCAGGAGGCTTACACCAAAACCTTACTGGCGAAGTTTGGCATTATGGGTGATTCAAGAGTGAAAGTTCCAATGGCATTCGGAACGAAACTAACACCATCTCTAGATAAACCAGCTGATGATATGCCTCTGTATCGTCAAATGATAGGGTCATTGATTTATTTAACAACTAGTATACCGGACATTATGTTTTCCGTTTGTTATTGTGCTAAGTTTCAGGCAAATCCACACAAACCTGACATGCTGGCAGTCAAGAACATCTTTAGATACCTGAAACGAACCTCCTATCTTAGCTTATGGTATCCAATGAAATTAGGGTTTTTCGTTCAAGCATTCTCATATGCTGATCTTGGAGGATGTGGTTTAGATAGAAAAAGCACCACTGGCGGGTGTCAATTTCTCGATGGCAAACTTGTCAGTTGGCAGTTGTGACAACCCAAAATTTTCCATCCAATTCAGTCTAACACTTCATTGAAAGTCAAACTCATTCTTGCTATCATTTAGCACAATTTAAAGTCTGTTTGAGCATTCCGAGCCTTGTGCACTTTAGGAATAAGTGTTAGAAGGTAACTGTTAAAGCCTCAACACAAAATTCATGCCTGAAACTCCATAAGATGGAGTTTACGGCCATAAACATGGAGTTTACGACTGTAAACTCATTAAGGCCGTGAACTCCCACCCATATAAGTGAGTCTTGATCATTTCTAGGCATTTATCACATTCTAAACCCAAGAACTTCAGTTTTCTCTCAAGTATCATCGGGATCTTCATCCCCGATCTTCAAAACTCGTATGTTTCTTGTCCTAACTAGTTGATATCTTACTTATGTTGGATAAGGTGTCTAAGTCCATAACTATTCCTGGTATGTACTTGACCCGACCCGGCATGGTCCATTTGGGTTGCATGGCACCATGCAATTGGATAGACTAAATGAGAGAAATAACGCTTGGAGATTATTAATATATTATAAGTTCTAATATATTAATAATATTATTTGATTAGTTTGATCAAGAATTAATTTAGAATTAATTAAGTGATCAAAAGATAACTAATTAAATATATGGGTTGATTAAGTAAATCATCCATATCTTGTATAGTGGGCTAAAAGGCTCCATGGATCATCAAGTTGGGTTCCACCCATAGGATGCTCCATGGATGCTCCATGGGAGTTACAAACCCATGGGTCATGGAAATGAAGAGTCATGACACATTAGGGTTTAACCCTAGATGTGTCAACACTATATAAGAAGCATAATCTCCACCAAAATCGGTTGCAACAAAGAAATAGAGGGCTTGGCCGATTTGAAGAAGTGAGTATACTCTCATAAGTTCTTCCAAGAGCATTTGGTGTTGTGTGAAGCATTTGAGGCATCACCACTTGAGGTGCTAGGCTCACAAGGTTTCAAGGAACACAAGCAACAACAAGGTAAGTTATTCTATCTATACTTTATGTTTAAATTGTTCCCCATATATGCTAGATAGGAATATAACCTTGGAAATCAACTTTGCATGACAAATTAGACAAACATAGATCCAAGGTTATTAGGGTTGCATGTACACTTAGGAAGTGTTAGAATGCTCAAAACCCATCAACTTAATCTAGTGATCTTACACCATTCCATCCGTAAAATCATTCCAGTTGAGTTGATCTTCAAGTGTTCTTAGTTTCACCAAGAACACCAAGAACACACACTAGTGTTCTTGGCCAAAAATGACCATTTAAGCTCCTAGATCGTAAGTACTCTTCTTCTAACTCATTTTACACTAGGTTTAACATGTTTAGGGCTTAGGAAACATGAGAAAAACACATGATTCAAGGAGTTTACGGCAAAGACATGTTATTGGGCCGTAAACCCCTTTTAAGGGTGCAAATGACACCCTAACCCTTTAGTGAGCCTTGGAACTTAGCATAGAACTTTACACCATTGAGCTAGGGACTTCAATACACGAAATGGTACTTCATACCATGAGTTTATGGCCGTAAACTCATGGGGAAGTGGTCCCCAGGCCGTAAACACCATACAAGGCCATTCTTGGACCTTAAAGCCACCCAACCTCTTGTTTAAGCCTTGGAACACTTAACCACTTAAGTCATAATAGTTTTAAGCCTCATTTGGTGATCCAATTGAGATTCTATGGCCAGGAGTAAACTCCTTGGGTCGTAAACTCCAAAAAGTATGGTCCATTGACCATAAACTCCCTTATAAGGCCTTGCACTCCATTGTTGCAACCCAATGGCCTCCTAACACTTTGACCAAAGTGTTTTCCTCACATTAGGA
The DNA here is from genome assembly GCF_052625555.1 of Lactuca saligna. NCBI lineage: Eukaryota > Viridiplantae > Streptophyta > Magnoliopsida > Asterales > Asteraceae > Lactuca > Lactuca saligna. The sequence continues at coordinate 2,893,078 of NC_136421.1, forward strand.
TGTTTATACATGTCTAATTAGTGTTATAATCACTAATTATATATATATATATATATATATATATATATATATATATATATATACACATATGTCTTCATATGTTATTAGGATCATTGTGTGTGTTTAAGTCTTCACTTGACACGAAACACTTGTCCGACACTTCCATCCGATCCACTCACTGCAGGTGAGTTCATACCCCTTAATTAACCTTTTAAATGTTTTGAATGTTTATAGATGCTTTATGGGGGAGAATACAAGTTGAATCATGCTAGTTATTATGTCAATCACATGTGATTAATAACTAGCATGCAAATGGATTTACTATACGTTAACTGTTTTACCAAACAGATTTCTTCAAATGACTTTCATAAACGTTTTTACACGTTAAAACTCTTTATCAAAGTGCTTTACATACTATATGTTTCCTTTCAAACTCTGTTACTAATGTGTTTCAAACAAAGGTCTTCCTTATACTTAAACTGTCTTATCAAAGAAAATACTTTCAAATCATTTTATAAACTGACATCAAATCATCATTTCTTAGTATTAAACTTTTCAAAGGTTTTACAAAACTTCTTTTATACTTTTATATTGTCAAATGCATCCCTAGATATGTATAGTTATATAAGTAATGTTTAAAGGAATTAGGACAACTAGCTCGCATTATTTCCTTTTTCTCGTTGAGATGTGGCCTTAGGGCATCGGTTACCCGTCCGAATGTCGTCTAAATAGCAATTATATATCATGTATACATATATAGATATAAAAGTTCTATTAGTCAGTTCAGTACCTTTGGGTAGCAAAGGTATACCTTCGGTTATGCACGTACATTATTAGTAACTATAATAGGTATAGCCAGGAGATATTACTTACCATTCCAAGTACAAGGAATCACACAAGAGTCAATTCATTCATGAGTCTATACTAATACATTACATGTTACATGAATACGTTTACATTGATACGCTTACATGAATACGTTTACATAGATACGCTTACATGAATACGTTTACATAGATACGCTTACATGAACAGGCTTACATAAATACGATTACAATACACGATAACTGAACAAACATAATACGGTGCTATAGCATGGAACAATTACATGATCTGACTATACCAATGAATCACTAATGCATTGTGATAGTTCCATTGGGTATACATGATCATAATAATGTGGATGTTCATGGATTGCAATCATGCAGGGGTTGCGTTTGGTTCCCAGAATCTCTTCAGAGGGGAGCATTTAGTATGGGATCTGGCCATCACATTATGCCTTTATGGAAATTAATACAAAAGTAGTCACTTATTACAAATACTACAGTACTTACATTGTATATACGACAATTACAAAAGGATAAAACTCCAGTTAATATATTATTAATACCTGTACCATGTGTCATATTCACATAATCGGTGAGGTAGATTAGATTTGAATAAGAATAGTCGTACAGTCGGGTCTTGGTAGCAGGCTACTTTCAAAACAGTCGGGTCTTGGTGGAGGGATACTTTCAATACAATCGGGTTCTTGTAGAAGGCTACTTTCAAAACAGTCGGGTCTTGGTAGAAGGCTACGTTCGAAACAGTTAGGTCTTGGTAGAAGACTAGTTTTTATACTAGTAGGAAATATGGGATTTTGTAGGGCTTTCAAACGTTTACAATTACTTACAAACATTTTCATACTTATACAAACTTTTCTCTAAACGTTTACAAATCTTTATTTTACAGTTTTACAAATCAAAGTGTAACACTAGTCAAAATAGGTCAATAACAATCACATGTGATTATACCAATCATGTAATGTGATTTTGTTAAACTAGTAATGTAGTAAACTCACTATGTATGTCATGATAATTCTAATATAAATATGAACTTTCATACATAGTTTACATACTTTATGGTATAAATCAAAGTATACGTCCATACAATTCCAAAAATATAGAGAACATCTAAATCTGACTTTGCATGAAGAAGTTATGATAAACCTAACACTATAAAATCTCTATAACATAAGGAATTTAAATAGGCTTGGAATTAGCTATTGTAGTCTAAGCGGGAGTTGTAGTGCTCGTAAATACCTACGCGTAGATATAAAGAACGTCAAAAACGGAGTTAGAATGAAAAAATTATGGCCTTTCGAAGATGCAGCTGTCAGAACCCTAATTTGACTCACGACGTGAGAATCAAAAATTCACGATGCGAGGAGTCAACAGACACTAATCGGAGTTAGAAAACACGCGTTAAGGCTATGGGATGACTCATGGTATTTCACGACGTGAACCTATCATGTTCACGATGTGAATGGCCCCAAAAACACCCTATAAATAGCGATCAAAGCTCATTCAATCCTTACACCTTCTTCTTTCATTCTCTCTCGTTTCCGAAGACCGTTTTCCCTTCTCGAGCCTGACAACAACGAGCCTCTGACCGTTTAGATTCTATAATCACGCTAATAAGGTGAGTTTTATGGCCACACTTTCTAATATTTTCGGGGGAAAATGCATGCTAAATATTATATATACATTATTATTATGTCTATATGATAATATATTAGTATCAACATAGATAGTTATAATAACCGGGATATAGTTGTTCTAAAAATAATATTTTGAATATATACAACTATTATCAACTTCTTAGCATGTTATTGTTATAGTAGTATACTAATGTAGATCTTGAGTTATATTTAGGATTCTATATATATGTTGTGTGTGATATAGTTCCGAAGTTATATTCGGAAGTTCTATATGTTAATTTAAAAAGTTTATTGTTATTATTGGTTTTATGTCAAGATAAAACCTGGTTATACTCAGAAGTTCTATATGTTAATTGATAAATATGTTGTTATTATTGGTTTTATGTCAAGATAAAACCATGTATGTTATATGTTGTTGTTATTGGTTTTATGTCAAGATAAAACTGGATATGTTATATGTTGTTATTGTTAGTTCTATGTTAAGATAAAACTTAGTATTGCTATTGATAGTTTTATGTCAAGATAAAACTAGGAACATTATATGTTGTTATTATTGGTTTTAGGTCAATATAAAACCTGGTTTTACTTCAAGATATAGCTGTTATAATGCCTAAATGTTACGAAGTTAGGAGTAATGTTTAAAAGCATAGTCTAGTGGCTTAAGGTTTTAGACATAAAAAGGCTTTTGTTGTTAGAACTACAAAACATCGTCAAAGTCTACCTAAGCTACTATATTCATCATCTAAGATTGGGGATCTTAGTAAAAGTCCTCTGACCTTTATTCGTTAATCCCGTGTGAGCGAGGAAGTCGTGTATAAATAGTATACGGGTTGACTGTTAGCTATAGTCAACCAAAAGCGAGTGATGAACTATCCTTTTATTTTTTATTGTTCCGACGTCGATGAAATGTGCGGAAACTACCGCAAGGTGTGATCCTTGTGCTACCGTAAGGTGTAATCCTTGTACTACCGTAAGGTGTGATCCTTGTAATAATAAAAAGAGGTATAAACTAAGTCATACAGTCGCAGCTATAAACTCATGGTAGCATAATTTTAGAAGCATTATACTTTGTCAATATACAAGTATGAATGTTAAGTATAAGTTTCCCAAAGACTTATACTCTAAGTATAAGAATCTAGTAGGTAAATTACTTGTATATTAAGTAGACCACTATACCTATCGTACTTACTCGTATGGAATTGAAATAGATTTATACGTAGCAATTTTACTAGTATAAAATTTAAATAAGATTGATACGTAGCAACTTAGTTTGTATGGAATTCCAAACATTTATACTTATACTCTAGGTTCAAAGAACGTTTAGGAATAACACTTATTTGGTAAGTAAACCATTATACCTAGGATATATATACTAAATGTTTGAGAGTCAAAATGATACTTTCAAAACTATACTTTTGAACTTGGAAAATGTATTATTTTTATATGGAGTCAAAACCTGTGAACTCACCAACTTTATATTGACGTATTTTAAATTGCATGTGTTTTCACGAAGTTGATAACTATGATACGAGAAATGACGTTACACCGCCCGGTGTTTCCGCCGACGGCCGGGGTGTGACACAAAGACACATTAATACTTATGAATTCACCAACTTTATTGTTGATACTCACTTTCAAAATAACTTGTATTCTCATGTCACCAATAGATAGATATGACGACCAGGTTTTGTGAAGACGGAGCAGTCAAGTCTCGTCTTTTATTTTGAACTTTCATTTTGTTATTTGTTCTATGAAAGAACACACTTGTAATTAAAATTATACTATTAATGCAATGGATGATGTTGTTTCTTTTTTACTACTTTGCATTGTTGTGATACATTACATGACGTCCTCCGCCCCAGAACATTTCCGCCGTTCTCGGTTTTGGGGTGTGACAGATTGGTATTAGAGCATTGTTTATAGTGAATTGAGTATATCAACGCATAAAAGATATACTAACTATAAATACAATGGGATTAAAAATAATCTGACCAAGAGTTTATACTTTTAAATAATAAAATATTTAACTAAGTATACGTGCCTGCATTCATATTAAAATCCGTGTCACAATGACAAGAACAAAAGTATTACGATTGTTGAATATCACAGGTAAGCTCGGGGATGTATGGCCAGTCCTGGGAGTGGCATAGCCTGATCAAATATGCTGGTCCGAGGAGTGATTAGCACATGCCCAAGAATGGTTGTGATGTGTCAACAAGTCTAAAAACTTACAAACACTACCACAATGAGAACATTATAACAGAACCTATGTCTAAAATACTATGGGAGTATTTTGTGTTACTATAATTACTTACATGAGAACTAAAAAGGATCTTGATTACTAAGTTGATAGTTGCTAAGTGGATACACTAAGGTTATATGTAAATAGGATGTCATAGACTTAGAATCTATGAAATTTTTGCTTTACCCCGGTTCCTTGTGAATTTTGAGTTAAGGTCACTTATTCGAAGGCCTATCCTATTTTGATTACATATAACTGGTATGCACTTTACAAATAGTGATGTAACTAATGAAGATTATCTAATAGTTATCTAGATAGTTCGTCTAATAATTATTTTCCTACCCCAATTTTCACGTAGATAACATGGTTGGACTCCATCCCCACAGCAACTTGTACCTTCCGAATGAAGGCAATGCTGGATGGTTTGGAGAAGAACCCAAGAATGATCATCCAATCCATTTGAATGATCACCATGTTGTAGACCTTTCGGATGATGATAACTCTGAATGCAAGGTTGAGAACCTACCCCCGGTAGCTCCCATTCCAAATCCTAACCCCCGTCTGGCTTTTCATGGCCCGACGCCTCCTTGGGTAGAATGCTTGGAAACATGGAGCAAAGAACAAGATCAACCTATGCCATTTAATGGAGACCGAAGCTTCTACAACGTAAACGAAGGGAGCTCAGCAGACAGAGTTCTACCAATCCTGATCCGTAGAGTTGCCCGAAACAAAATTCAGGGGCATGACGGCTCTCCAACGTATCGAAGAGGTTAATGCCAGTGCAAGAATGCATACCATCTGCACCAATCGCCTTGAACACACAACTGAGAGATTTAAGAGAAACCATGAGACCCTGCTGCAAGCACTAGCTAAAACCCGAGCTGAAGTCATAGAGCTCTGAGTACGTCAGAGGGTATACAAAAGATACATGCTGGATATGGAACATCAACTAGCCGAACTAAGGGTTGACCATAGGGGTGACCATCGTCGGTAGAAGATTCTTTACTTTCCTTCTTTTTTTTAAAGAACCGTATTCCTGTCTATGTTCTGTAAAACACTTTTCTACGTGACTACCTTGTACTGTAAGTACTTTTATTTAGGCCTTTATGTTGTCAAGGACTTTTCTACTTCGGATGTGATGTAAGACCTATAACAAGGTCAATTTTCCCCAAACTTATTACATCTTAAACATCGATGATATTGACAATCAGCTAACTTTCGTGTCACTCTTTGTTCAATTACCTTTCATCATACCTTCATTGGATTCTATCTGAAACTTGCTTTAGTCAAGTCATTGGACTATAGTAATTTAACTCCGAAATCATTTTCAAGCCCCTTTTCAAAGGTTGGATCATATTATCCACCAACCCATGGTACCCCGTGTTGGACGACAAACGTCTTGAGACCATTCTATGAACATACTCCTACTCTGTATTAAGACTGCATCATAGAGATGTAGGTCACACCTTCGTGAACATACTTCTATTCCGTACTAGGAATGCATCATAGGGATGTAGGTCAAACCTTCGAGAAAATACTCTTACTCTTTTCATGAACGATCAAAATTCATCTAGGTTCAATGGTAACATTTCTAAGTATTCCAGTAACGTTTACTGAGAAATCCAGTTCATTAAAAAGGATTCGCAAGAAGGTTATTATTATGATTTTCCTCGCTTATACATTCCCGAGTTATATATAACGAAGACATGGTAGACAATAGAATGTGAGATTTCTAATTTAGTTTCTTTTCCTCGTTGGGATGTGAAACTAGAGTAGAATCCCACATTTTATTATCCGCCCAATCTTGATTATATCATAACGTATATAAGCTAAGTTTTTATGTATAATAACTCATCTCTTAGTCAGAATCAGAATGATACAGGTTCAACCGTAATAGCTCACGAACCCCTTTTCTTTCGTGTTACAGAATCATGTCGTCATCCAGAAATAGCCCACCGAGCAACGAAACCCCTATCCTTCATATCGACGTTGCTACATTACAAGCCGCAGTAACAGCTGCTGTGACAGCTTTCCTTGCACACATCAACTCTGATAATGCAAACAAGACTGGAAAAGGTGTCGACAATTCTGATTGTAGTACCAATCTGGGAAGCCAACAAATTACAACAGTCATGGACATGCAAATCCGTAAAACCGAGAAGAGGAAATGAAATCACCAAGAACATAAGGAGCGCGAGCGATCCCAAAGACTTGCCATGCAACACCAAAAAGTGGCAACCCCTGCCATCTCAGCACCAATCAGACCATACGAGGGAAAACTTCCGAAGTGTAACAAGTGTAGCTTTCATCATAATGGGGCTTATCATGAAATGCAATGCTGCAATTGCTACAAAGTAAGGAACCATGCCCGTAACTGTGGAGCACCGGCATGACCCATTTTTCAAGTCCCTAACATCGGGATCAGCCTTGCACACGATAGTAGTGGTAAAACCGGACCCCATAAAAGGAAATTTTCAAAGTGGATGAACAAAGAAAACACCTGTGTCCACATAACTCTGACTCAACACCTCACCCCCACCACCAATACTAGTACTAGCTAGACATGTCACCGGTGCGGTAAGATAGGGCACTTCCAAAAGGATTTTCCAATAACAAAGGAATCCGGCTCAGACGGGAGGATACTAAGGATCACTGTTGCAGGAGAGACTACTCCAGACCCACGTTAATGTAATTAAGGCGTTTTATAGTAACAGACCCATAAAACATGTTTAAAACTAGTGCAACTCGAGTCTCTTCTTTTGCGAGATCCTGTTAGTTAAGGGACCCTCATGCTATGTATACTTATCTTTTGTGGTATACCTTGTTCGCAGCAGCATTCCTGTAGTTACTCTAAAGTACTGTAACTCTGTTGAAAGTTGTACTGTTGTGTTTTGTCTGTAACGCCTTTATGTCCAAATCTAGTGTCTTTACTTCCAAGTAAGTCCGACATTATCATACAACTAGAGTCAATTCAATCCGCACAATACCAGTTTCGTGTGCACATCTCTTTCTCCGAAATCACCTTTTCTAAGAGAAGCCGTCATTCCAGAACACCGAAGTACTCATTCATAGAGTACCTCATATTTCTTATCCTCTCCGAAGAAAACTCAGCAAATCTCCCTAAAGTACCACTCGTACAGTACGTCAAGTTCAATACAAAGACCCATACGGTTGATCTGTCACTGAAGAATCTATACATAGGGGTGGTATATAATCATGGTTCTACAGGTTTAGAATTGATGATTCCACTTTAACTTCTTTTCATCATTGGGATGTGAGGTTAAGGAAGAATCATTTATTCTACTACCTTTTCAATCTTAATTATATAAGACTCGTATACACGAGGCTGTGGTTGATGAACCATGTATGACTTCTAACATGAACTTCAGGACGGACACTGCCCAAGACTACGAGTGATCGCATCATCATGTGAACAAACTTAGAACCCAATACGACTCCTATAATAAGATCACCCTACAGTCTCACACCAACGGAGATACAAGAACTGTCCGGACAGCTTAACGACTACTCAGTAATAGAATGAGAAGACCATGCCCCTCACCTTCGAGAGCTCCGGTCTTATTCTTCAAGAAGACAAACTTCAGCGGGTGTGATCATACCAGCACTAATGCACTGGATCCCATCAGAACTACGCAGTTAAATGTGCTTGGGCGAGAGAAGTACTAGGATGGGTAACACCTTGGGAAGTCCTCGATGTGTAGACCTCGACAGGACTTCCATTAGAAATCATTACCTTCTGCCTCGCATAGATGAATTGGTTGACCAACCGCAAGGAACGAAGTGCATTTCAGAAATGGACCTAAGATTCGAATATCACCAGTTACGAGTCCTAGTGAAGGATATCCCGAGGATAATCTTCCAAACTCGATACGGACGCTACGAGTCCGTAGTGATACCCCTCGGATAGGACCAATACACCCGTAGTATTCATGAACTTAATGAATAGGGTACGTCATTCTTACTTAGATCAGTTCGTCATTGTCCTTGTAAATGACTTACTTATCTACTCTCGTAGTAAGAAGGAAATCATAAAGAGCATCTACAACAAACCATGGAAACATTTCGATTAGAGAAGCTTTACGCGAAGTTCTCTAAATACGAGTTTTAGAATTGAAGAGTCGAATTCCTAAGACACACTATTAGTGATGTGGGAATTCTTGTGGACGCTTCCAATAATCAAAACCGTTGAGAATTTGCCAGCACCAAAGACGCCATTGGGAATTCGCCAAATTCTAGGTCTTGCTAACCTACTGTCATAGTTCATTTAGAACTCCTCGCGGATTACGAAACCTCTTGCGAATTTGACCCAGAAAGGAGTGGCCCTTGACTGAGAAGAGAAACAAGAAAAATAAACCTTTGGAATCCCAAGTGAAAGACCAAATTCTTTTGGAAGTCTCACACTGGAAAGGTTTGATACGCTTCGGTAAGCATGGTGAGCTAAATCCAAGAGAGTTAGGACCACCGAGATTCCTACCAGAATCGGCCCTGTAACTCACAAACCTAACCTACACCGCAAACTCAATAACGTACATTTTACCCTTCACATCTTGAACTTGAAAACGTACCTTTTCGTCAGGACTCTCGTAATTCCACTCGACGAGATCGAGATCAACGAGAGCCTCGCCTTCGTGGAAGAACCGTAGTCACCATCGACCGAGGGGTCAAGCGGACGAAGCAACACCGCATCCCATTAGTGAAAGTTCACTGGGATACCAACTGAGGACCCCAATTCACTTATGAGCTTGAGAACAAATCGATTAGGAAGTATCCCTACCTCCTTGCTCGGTTATTCATGACTACTCCTTTACCTAAATTCTAATTTTGGGACAAAATTCCCTCTAACGGGGGGATGATGTGACAACAAGAAATTTATCCAGTTCAGTCTAACACTTCATTGAAAGTCAAACTCATTGCTGCTATCATTTAGCACGATTTAGCGTCTGTTTGAGCATTCCGAGTCTTGCACACTTAAGGAATAAGTATTAGTAAGTAACTGCTAAAGCCCCAACACAAAATTCATGACTTAAACTACATAAGATTGAGTTTACAGTCGTAAACATGGAGTTTATGGCCGTAAACTCATTAAGGCCGTGAACTCCCACCCATATAAGTGAGTCTTGATCATTTCTAGCCATTTCTCACATTCCGAACCCAAGAACTTCAGTTTTCTCTCAAGTATCATCGGGATCTTCATCCCCGATCTTCAAAACTCGTAAGTTTCTTGTCCTAACTAGTTGATATCTTACTTAATCTAGTGATCATACACCATTCCATCCGTGAAATCATTCCAGTTGAGTTGATCTTCAAGTTTTCTTAGTTTAACCAAGAACACACACTAGTGTTCTTGGCCAAAAACGACCATTCAAGCTCCTAGATCGTAAGTACTCTTGTTCTGACTCATTGTACACTAGGTTTAACATGTTTAGGGCTTAGGAAGCATAAGGAAACACATGATTCATGGAGTTTACGACCAAGACATGTTCTTGGGCCGTAAACTCCTTTTAAGGGTGCAAATGACACCCTAACCCCTTAGTGAGCCTTGGAACTTTGCATAGAACCTTACACCATTGAGCTACGGACTTCAATACATAAAATGGTACTTCATACCATGAGTTTACGACCATAAACTCATGGGGAAGTGGTCTCCAGGCCGTAAACACCATATAAGGCCATTCTTGGACCTTAAACCCACCCAACCTCTTGGTTAAGCCTTGGAACACTTAACCACTTAATTCATAATAGTTTTAAGCCTCATTTGGTGACCCAATTGAGATTTTACGGCCAGGAGTAAGCTCCCCTGGGCCATAAACTCCAAAAGTATGGTCCATTGACCATAAAATCCCTTATAAGGCCTTGCACTCCTTTGTTGCAACCCAATGGCCTCCTAACACTTTGATCAAAGTGCTTTCCTCACATTAGGATGTTTATACATGTCTAATTAGTGTTATAATCACTAATTTTATATATACATATGTCTTCATATGTTATTAGGATCATTGCGTGTGTTTAAGTCTTCACTTGACACTGAACACTTGTCCGTCACTTCCATCTGATCCACTCATTGCAGGTGAGTTCATACCCCTTAATTAACTTTTTAAATGTTTTGTAAATGTTTATATATGATTTACGGGGGATAATACAAGTTGAATCATGCTAGTTATTATGTCAATCACATGTGATTAATAACTAGCATGCAAATGGATTTACTATACGTTCACTGTTTTACCAAACAGATTTCTTCAAATGACTTTCATAAACGTTTTTACATGTTAAAACTCTTTATCAAACTGATTTACATACTGTATGTTTCCTTTCAAACTCTGTTACTAATGTGTTTCAAACAAAGGTCTTCCTTATACTTAAACTGTCTTATCAAACAAAATACTTTCAAATCGTTTTATAAACTGACATCAAGTCATCATTTCTTAGTATTAAACTTTTCAAAGGTTTTACAAAACTTCTTTTATACTTTTATATTGTCAAATGCATCCCTAGATATGTATAGTTATATAAGTAATGTTTAAAGGAATTAGGACGGCTAGCTCGCTTTATTTCCTTTTCCTCGTTGGGATGTGGCCTTAGGGCATCGATTACCCGTCCGAATGTCGTCTATATAGCAGTTATATATCATGTATACATATATAGATATAAAAGTTCCAGTAGTCAGTTCAATACCTTTGGGTAGCAAAGGTATACCTTCGGTTATACATGTACATTATTAGTAACTATAATAGGTATAGCTAGGAGATATTACTTACTATTCCAAGTACAAGGAATCACACAAGAGTCAGTTCATTCAAGAGTCTATACTAATACATTACATGTTACATGAATACGTTTACATAGATACGCTTACATGAATACGTTTACAATACACGATAACTGAACAAACATAATAAGGTGCTATAGCATGGAACAATTACAGGATCTGACTATACCAATGAATCACTAATGCATTGTGATAGTTCCATTGGGTATACATGATCATAATAATGTGGATGTTCACGGCTTGCAATCATGCAGGGGTCGCGTTAGGTTCCCAGAATCTCTTGAGAGGGGAGCGTTTAGTATGAGATCTGGCCATCACATTATGCCTTAATAGTCAATTATGGAAATTAATACAAAAGTAGTCACTTATTACAAATACTACAGTACTTACACTGTATATACGACATTACAAAAGGATAAAACTCCAGTTAATATATTATTAATACCTTTACCATGTGTCATATTCACATAATCGATGAGGTAGATTAGATTTGAATAATAATAGTCGTACAGTCGGGTCTTGGTAGAAGGCTACTTTCAAAACAGTCGGGTCATGGTAGAAGGCTACTTTCAAAACAGTTGGGTCTTGGTAGAAGGCTACTTTCAAAACAGTTAGGTCTTGGTAGAAGACTACTTTTTATACTAGTAGGAAATATGGGATTTTCTAGGTTTTTCAAACGTTTACAATTACTTACAAACATTTTCATACTTATACAAACTATTTTCCAAATGTTTACAAATCTTTATTTTACACTTTTACAAATCAAAGACACATTAATACTTATGAATTCACCGGCTTTATTGCTGATACTCGGTTTCAAAATAACTTGTATTCTCAGGTCACTAATAGACAGTTACGACGACCAGGTTTTGTGAAGAAGGAGTAGTCAAGTCTCCTCTTTTAGTTTGAACTTTCATTTTGTTATTTATTCTATGAAAGAACACACTTGTAATTAAAATTATACTATGAATGCAATGGATGATGTTGTTGCTTGTTTACTACTTTGCATTGTTGTGATACATTACATGACGTCCTCCGCCTGAGAACGTTTCCGCTGTTCTCGGTTTTGGGGTGTGACAGCAGTCCAAGAAACAAACATGTGTATCCTTGTCTACAGTTGAAGCTGAGTATATCGCTGCTGCATCTTATGCCTCATAGGTCATTTGGATTCAAAGTCAATTAAGAGAATACGGCTTGAACATGAAACAAATCCCTCTATAATGTGATTCCGAAAGTGATATTCACATTTGCCATAATCTAGTGCAACACTCAAAGACAAAACACATCGCGTTGAGGTACCACTTCATCAAGGATCATGTAGAAGATGACAATGTTGAAATACACATCATACAATCCGCTGATCGACTAGCTAATATATTAACGAAAGCCTTGCTTGAAGCATCATTTAATAGAATACTCCAAGTCTTAGGAATGATGGAAGCTGAATCTGTTCCGAAACCACCTTTGCTTTCATGAGAATCACCTTCATTTTCTCCTTGTAAGTACTTGTAAAGCGAAATAAGGCGAACGCTCGCTCTATTTCATTTCTGATTATCTCGGAGCACGAAATGGACCGAACTCTCGCTCCAATTCGTTTCACTCATTCTCTATAAGTGAACTCTCGATTGTTTAATCAACTTTCTCGTTGGTTTGGAACTCGTGTATCCTTTTATACATTATGTATAATTTTTAAGAATATTTTCCGTTTTTGTTTTTATTTCTTTTTCAGAGAAACCAAAATCCAAAAATATTTTATTTTTCTCTTTTTGACAATTCTTTTTCAGAAAATTAAAAATAATACTTTCTTTTGTGTTTAGTTTTATTTCTTTTCTTTTTCACAAAAATTTAAAATACCAAAAATAGATAATAGTGAAATTCGTGACCACACATATCCAGAGTTACTCTAATTCGCTTGATGGGGCATGTATAAACTTCTTTATGTATGTATTATCTAACTGTCCCTAGAAGCATGTTGATGTATGTTGTCCAAAGCCTCACTCGACTCTATGTTAAGCCTTAATGAATCGAATCTACGATTCGTTTCTTCTTAATTAGGCTGCTAAATTCACATTAGTCACGAGCTACCTTACTCTACTCACAATGAGTTGAGAGTTATCTGCTTAGTCACTCTAACACAACAGAGGTACATTCGCTTTCTCTGGAACCACCTCCCAGTTTCTCCATTAATTTCATTTTCATCAAGTAACACTTGAGACTCTCAGCATTTACGACTGAGGATTATGGTTACACAGCATCTGTGTTGATGATCTTAGTTTCGTTTCACCACGTACTAAGTGATACCCAAAATTTAACACCATAACGAATTGACAGTGAACCATTGAAAGTTCTAGCTTTTCACCCACGAATTAACGAAAGCCATTTTCATAGTTTGTACCACGAAATCTCTTTTATTTTTTGTGAGATCTTTATGGAATGTTCTGAAACTAAGACATTTCTACCCAAAGATCTAGTTTCGTTTTTGTTTTTGAGATTTCTATTATATTCATCGTTACTGCCAAATATCCCAACCTACTTGATGTTTAAGGTTATACTTGCCACACAAGTACTTCACCCAACTTTCAAACTTATGTCAAGTTTCGTAGTTTGATTGAAGCGAAAGCCACCTTTACAGCCGAAATTAAAAGATTCATTTTAATGTTTCTTAACAAACAATTGATTGTACTTCAACGGGAAACCACACAAGCACTTCTTAGTCTCTCTTGACTTTGAAGGAAGCAATTCGTGCCTGGGATCTACAGTTTCATGTCTCTAATGACATCACTTAAATCCCACAAATATAACTTGTTTAATTTCTTTTTCTTTGGCACACTCTTGCACGAAAATCTCTTGATTTTCCAAAAGTCTTGTTCGTGGCACTTATGGCATTTTTAGTTTCACAGATATATTGATGTTCGCTTCAACAATTTATATTCAAGCCAAAGAGTATATGGTGACTGTGACATCCCCATTTTCACAGCCACAAAAGACCGATTTTTTTATGCTTTATGAAAATCAAAGTACATCTTTTAATAAAAATTTTGCGGAATTTATTCCCAGAAAAACACGATAAATACGTTATCAAAGAATTTCCGAAGAAACATATTTTATTCATTTTAAAACATTTGGGATGTCATTGTCAATACAAAAACATAAGCATAAACAGAACTTACATTCATTTACACTAGTGATCTATATCTCCTAAATCTCTCAGTGTAATTTCACTTCATATCGACACCTCTGATATAAATAAACTAAGTGGGTCAGGTTGGGAAACATGGTGAGTACATAGGGTTTTCAAACCACAATAATATAATTATTATGTTTAAACAATCAAACAATCAACCCAATTACCCATCCCCATTATCTTCTTTAGTCTTCAGGATCTACCCTAAGAATCATCTATTCCTCAATCATTCATTCCTAAGGATCATCCTAAGGAATCGGCACGAAGCCCATCGTTGCCACAGTTAACACAATAGGCACAAAGTCTACATAGTCGCCAGGGGTAAGGCATCAAGTCTACATGATTGTCAAGGTTTACACAACGGGCACTAAGTCTACATAGTCTCCAGGGTTTAGGCATCAAGTCTGCATGATCGCCAAGGTTTAGGCACCAAGTCTGCATGGTTGCCAAGGTTTAGAGTACACCGGGTGAACACATCGTTCACAACACCTACACGTTGCGAGCCTGCTAGTGTTCCACTGGACTATCTAGAATAGTCCGTGGTTGTCATCCATACTCTGCTGAATGATGGGGCCATCGTTTGGGAAAAGGCTTCTCACATCCTCCACCTCTCACCCTCACCTCGTGGTCTATAACACCTCTCAATTCGTCATCAAACTCATATTCCATCTATTACATCTACCAATGTTTTACCCCAACATTATCGTAGATATAAAATACATATACGGTTTAAATCATTTAAAACATGTATAAAATCGTTCATCCAGCATAGACAACAAGTATTCAGATAATATGCACACATAACACGTAATTTATATAAAATACTTCATGTCTATGTGTAAGATGAAAGTAACTATGCACTCACCACACGTAATTTATATTAAATACTTCATATCTATGTGTAAGATGAAAGGGACCATGCACTCACCTGAGAAGGTGGTGACTCGGTACTCGGACAGTGCTTCGTTTACTTTAAAATAATTTCCTTTGACGAAACCTAGTATTATTACCACTAGATTTTAGTCTAATATTTACCGTGACTAATTATTAGTCTTATTATTATTATTATTATTATTATTATTATTATTATTATTATTATTATTATTATTATTATATAAGCGTTTAAATAATACTTTCCAACCACTATGTACAGACAATGACCAGACATAAAACACCAGAGGGCAGGACCATTTTGGCGTATAGCACTTCTAAAATCCAACAACCCTATGCGATCCTTTAAACCAGATTCCCAATACCAAGAGTAGTTAAAAGGATATTATAACGACACTTATATAAGTCATGATAATTGCTCAAATATTTATTATAAGTTCATAATAACAATATTAATTTTAAATATAAGCTATATTAAAATAGGGTAAGCATAAATTACTTACAAGGAGATTTTAGCTAGGACTCTGCAGGGGCAGAACTTCGTCGCTGAATCTTTCTAAGAAAGATTTGTGCAGCGCTTCAGCGCTCACCTTAATATACTAAAACTAAAGAAAAAGATGTTGAATCACGAGGGACTGAAATGCTCGGGGGATAAGAAGAGAAAGACTCTTGAATCAAGAGAATGATGCAAGAAATATGAGAGCTAGAGACCCTTATTTATAGTAATTGAATTTTCAAAAACTACCCTCCATAATTACTTAATGACCTTATAGTTATATAAACAACTAAACAAACACTCCTTTATAATACCATTTTAAATAGATTTAACGATATTTGTACTAAACTAATGTTGAAAGAACTCAACATTAGTCTTATAATGACCGCATTGTCGATACCTTTATAATGATATATACATATGTATATATATGTGTGTGTGTATATATGATTTATAGTTTATTTTAATACGTAAATATGCTATTATAATTTGTAACTCGTTCATACGAACTCTGTTTTTGATGTTATTTATATCCACACGTAGGTGGAGACGTACTCTACAACTTTCGTTTAGACTCTGTCGGCTAATTTTGAATTTATTTTTAAAGTTATATTTTTAACAGGCCGGGACAGGATTGGTCCGTTAAAATCTCATAACTTCTTCATCCGATGTCCATTTTTGTCTGTCTTTTTATCGTTATGCTACTAATAATGAGATCTTCGATTCTCATTTAGGTTGTGTCAGCTAAAAACCGCTCGATCTAATACTCGAACTTCGGGCTGTACACCGCTAAGCCGAAACTTCGAAAAATCATAACTTCCTCATACGAAGTTAGATTTGGGCGTTCTTTTTATGGACGTTCTCAGGTTAACATATTCTACAACTTTCATTTAAATTACTAAGGCTAAAAGTCTCTCTATCATAAATTCACTATTTACGTCTTCATGGTGCCGTGTCGGTTCCGTCGCTAAACTTCGACGGGTCATAACTTCTTCGTTTATAACTCGGATTTCAGCACTATTTATATGTATGGAACCCTTGATACATATTCTACAACTTTTTTAAGATTATTTATTCTAAATAATCTTTTGTCAAAAAGTCGTTTTCGACCCCTATTATCTCTATATTGACTAGCCCGGATCTACGGGCGTTACAGTGACCTATTATGAAGATTAGGAATTGAAATGTTGGGATCAAGTTAATGCTGACAAGGCAACATTGAGGATAAGAATTCAAACCAAAAGGCGTGTGAAATTTGAAACGTCCCTTATCATCACGCCGTTTGACAACTTTTTAGGAGGAACAGTTGTCAATTGCGCTTTTTCAGGCGCTGTTTTAGAGAAGGTCACGCAATCGTCATCATGATTTTTCTATCTCCTGGGTAATCTTATAAAGGGTTTTCATGCAGCCCTTATTCTTTTTTACCGCTCACAAAAACTCTCAAGCACTCAAAAGGTGATTACTTTCTTCCTATTCATCTTCTCCAAGCTCTTGCAACAATGGCCGACTCTTCATCTGTTCAAGAACAAACCGTTCAATCCTCTTTTCTCACTATCAAGCCAAATCAAAATCTGATCTTGGATTTAGCACCATTAAAATACGATTCCTACTTGGTGCCTATCATGGAATGTCTCAAATACTCACCTCTTGTTACTACCCTAACCAAGGTTGAGTTAGTTCCAATGTCGCTATTGTCAATGACTTATTCATCTGTAATATACCTGGAGGATGAGGAAAAGATCATCTTTGAGATCTTAGACAAGAAATCTTCGATTACAAAGGTTCGGTTCTGCTCTATTCTAGGGCTAACCTACAATGAATCCATGGTAAATCTAGAGTCCATCTCCACTGCTCAAATCTTCGAGATGTTTTATCACATGGGGTATACTGAAATTCTCACCACAATTAATTAGTTCAAGAAATCCTCTCTCCCACCTCAATGGAATGGGTTGTTCACTCTACTTTTCAACGCTTTTTCTAAGAGAGTTGTTGGGTTGGACTATGCCAACAAACTGTTTATAACAATCCTTTACGGTCTCTACCATGGGTTTAATCGTCATCATGGCTCGGTGTTGTGGGTTCAGTTGGTGCAGAGCATAAATTCCTCTTCCCGACACATCGAAATTTCTTGTGGTCGTTTTTGGACCATAGTGGTGCACAAGTATCTTTAGAAGCCTAATGTTCAAATCATGACTGATTTGTTGATTGCTTCGATCGCAACATTCCACACGTCGAATATTATCATTTTAGATAACTCTAAAGTTTCCTTCATCAGATTAATTCATGAGTCCATGTATCGAGGTGTGTCTGGGGCGAGTAAAATTTTGAAGTCCTACAAGACGAAACCAACTTCGGGTCCAAAAGTGATAACTCCTAAAATGCGAAAGTCATTGGACGAAGCTGATATACAATAAAAAGGAGGTAAGAAGGGAGATAAAACGAAAAAGGGAAAAGAAGGTCCATCTTCTCAAGTCCTTACTCCTAAGAAGCAAAAGGTTCCAGTTGTTGACCCTTTGGCTCCCAAGAAGTGAAAGCTCAAGAAGATGACTATGCCCCAACCTTCTTCCCCAAGAGACAGTGACTAAATTCCTACTGATACAGAGGTTGTTGAGAAAAGAGAAAGTGAGGACTTCCAATCTGATGATTCGCTCCATGGTCATTCACCTCCACCGTCACCGAACCAAGAGGTAAATCTTGATGACAAAATTCCCTCTCCAACTCCTTCTCATATTCATACAACTATTCATGTTACTATTGCTCCATGTCCACCTCCAGTTTCTACCCAACCACTCACTTCTACTTCATAGCAAAACCCAATTTTTTATGAAACACTACTACCACCACCACAGCCGAACCTACTGTTGATTTCAACGCATTTGATATGGGGGAAAAGACATCAGGTTTTACCATTACTAGAACAAATCCTATTTCTCCTCAACATCATGGTTCAAAGGAATTTCTTCGGGCAAAGGGATTTGATTTTGACAGCTTTCATTACATTCTTTTCTCAATTTAAGAAGAGAGTGATGATGATGCCCCTATTACTCAGAAGGATCTGAAATCCCTAAATGCGAAACTGGATTCTATCCTTGCTTCTTCCAATTCTTCCATCCAAGCTTACTCTAAAGCCGCTATCAAGGGTATGTTCGATACTTTGGTTAAGGACATGCTGCAAATCTTGATAAAGCCAACAAAGCAATTGACGATTCTGCTCGATCTTTTTTGCAAGCAACCGAAAAAGTCTATAAACTAATCTCTGACATGAAAACATTTATAACAGAGATCAACAAAGCAGCAGAGTCTAATGCCTCAACTATGAATGATGCAATCGTCAACTTGAATGCTTCGCTACATAAAGAAAGATAGTCTCTCGCGAAGCTTCGTGCCAATATTTCTGCCAAGAACTTTGCCTTTCAAACCTCCATATCTTCCAAACTTTCCAAGCTTCAATAAGACTTAGCTATTGAAAGCAAGATGATAGACGAACTTGCTCTTCGCACTACTCAACTGAAGACTCAGACTGTTAAGATGAAACAAGCGAAGAAAGAGATCGATGAGTTCAAATTTGAATGAATCGTGCCACAAAGTTGTGAGTGATGTCAACGCTTTGCTTTCCAACCTCCTCGAAGCACATGATCTGATCTTGACCATTACCATTCGTCGGCACCTGGCTGACAAGCTTCGCCCTGCCATTGCTCTGTTGAAAAGGCTTGAGGGTGTTCTAGAGGCCCCTATCCCTCCAGAACAAGGGGGAGACAGAAAAGATGCTAAGGCAGGGGAGAAATCAAAGACTGATGAACTGAAGGTTAATTTAGCTTTGGGTTCTAAAGGGAAGAAATCAATTGGTGGTGATGATGGTGAAGATGAAGAGACTGATGAAGATCAATTAAAAAGGAAAGCTCATGATCAAGAATTAAATGAAAATGCTCGTACAGCGAGGGAAGCTGAAGCGAAAGAATGAAAGGAAAAGGAAGCTTACGACAAATTTGGAATGCAGAAATCTGCTATTCCGTGTATGGATGTTAGAATTGTTGATGCACGAACCAGTTGATCTTACCAATGTCCATTGGTTGGTATCGGTTGCTTCTTTTGATCTGGGCAATAGGAAAGACTCTCAGTTTGATATGCTGATTACAAGAAAAGCTTTCGCGTTTCACTGTTTTGATGCAATAACCGAAGTTCCCTCTCTAGATACCAAAGTTGATAAAGCCCTTCTTGATTTTTATCTTGCTTTCAGTAAACCTCAATACTTAACCTGGAGTTCTCAGAAAGTCACAACAGTCAAAGTCATCGGACCCATTACTGCTTGAGGTTTTATGAACGTCCAATTCAAAGTAACACGGGGCTCAGGAAATTCTTTGCATGAATTCACACTTATAGATCTGCCGAATCTCAACCCTCATGAGTGGATTTTATTGCTCAATTTTCTACTAATCGAAGAACATAAATATGAACCCATTCTTGCTCATCTAAAGGGAATGTTGGTTTCATACATTTATGAAGTAGCGAAACTCGATATTGAAATTGCCAAAATTTTCAAGTAAAAGCCTATAGTTAATCCAATTGGCAAAGCTAGCAATATGAGCGAAATGAGTATGGGAAAGACTGACACTAGTCAATTAGCAGTGATGTTTCAGCAAGGGACTGGAGTTCCAGGAACTTTTCAGAAATGTCTTTTCGCATTACCTGACAAGCATCTATTCTTCACGACTTGCCTAATACATATTTTGGAGATTGTCAACAAGTGTACCCTAAATGATGCAGTTGCTAAGAAGAACTTTAATAATATGATTCAGTGGTATATCTTGTTTCGCAGGACTTTACTTGTTGTGATTTCCAAACTCTTCAAGACAATTAAGAAGACGTAGTAGTAAAGCATCTCTCGCCTTAATTGACGCAACAGGGGAGATTGTTAGGTATATTGGATTGTGTCATTGGGCTATTTTGTATATGTCCATTATGTAAACGGTTTGGGTCTGTCCAACCATATTTAATATTAGGGTTAGAGTATAAATGGTGCATGCATGCATCTTATTTTAGACACGGTTGATTAATCTTTTCTGTAACCCTAGCACGCCTCTACAATAGCAATTATTTATAGAGTTCTGCTGACGTTGTGTCTTTTAATCATTTGACACCAGTAGATCCATCTTATGTTCCTGTTTTCATATCGTACTAATATTTACTTGTTAGAATCTAATCGATCTAAGAGGATTTTATTCCTAACACAACCCTTCTATTGGGTTGTGGTAGTGGAAAATTCAATGAAGAGATAGTGGGTTGTGGGTGAGGAGATACATATATGTGGGGTCTATTAAGTAGTTTATATATATAAAAAAAATAGACAAAATTGAAAAAATGGTCCCTATGGTATGCATTTTTTTGGGGTTTTGGTCCAAACCACGAGTTTTTTGGATTGGTGGTCCTTTTGAGCTAGTTTGCTTGTAATTTTGGTCCCTCGGAAAACTGAAAAGACTAAAATGCCCTTTTTGATATATATATTTTTTATATTTTTTATATTTAATTTAAAGGAAAAAGAAAATAAATAACTAATTTGGGCCCACTTCTCTCTCTCTCTCTCTCTCTCTCTTTCTCCTTGATTCCCTCACCCAAACACCCCATTTTGCTATTGTTGCTTCCCCTCTATGGGTGTGCCACCAGAACAAAAAGAAGAACCACGAGGAAGTTGCTGAAGCAACCTCCCTAACCACATCAGACGACGGTATTGCCTCCTCTTCCACTCCGTTGCAAATCGCCACCATAATACAAACTGCCACCACTTTTGTAGCTCCCTTCCTTCCTCATTTTCTTTCATGTTGATTAATCACCCTATGATCACTTCGAGTACTACCCCACATCCACATCCGACAACAAAAAAGGAATGTAACAGAGAAGAGCACCGGAGCAGCCTTATTGCAACCACCATCTTCCGCCCATCACCACCATCATTGCCATGTTCCAGCCATCACCTTCAATTGTTCAACTAAACAACGAAGGTGAAGAACCCCCTACTTCATCACTTGTGTTACAGGACAAAAACAACCCCTCTCACCATTAATGGCGGCAAAAGCGATCGCCGTTTCTTCTACTCCTCTTCCTTGCATATGAAGTCGCCGGCGATGAGTTGAATGAGACTAAGAAGATCATTGGACTTGAAATTTCTTCCTTAAACCACTGCCTAGTCACCACATTGAAACTGTTTTGCTCCTTTGATATATGGCTGCCGATTGGAGATTAAACCATAGGGGTGGCCGGAGATCGGCTTCCCTCCTAGAGATCTGTAAGCCTTTAGCGAACCACCCGCTCCCACCTTCGCCGCTGCCATTATGAGGACTCCAACCATCTCCAGCCACTGATTTCGATCACCACCAACTCCTCCTTCCTCCCTTATGTCATTCCTGTTGAGTGTAAGTCGAAAACGAAGCAACAAAAAGGGTCGGTATTTGAAGAGATGAGTATAAAGGTGGAGAGAGAGAGAGATAAGTGGGCCCACTTTTATATTTATTAATAATAACAATTTTAAAAAGTAAAATAAAAATTAAAACTAAATTCATTAAGGGTATAATAATCATTTTAGTTTGGACAAGGACTACAACTGCAAGCAAACTAGCTCAAAAAGACCATCAATCCAAAAAACTCGTGTTTTGGACCAAAACCCCAAGAAATGCATACCACAGGACCATTTTTGCAATTTTGTCTAAAAAATAAATAGATAAATAAGAAAATTAACAAAAAAATAAATTAAAAATGACACAATAAGATAGGGACCAAACACACAACAAAAATAAACAGTAGGGATCATCCAAGTTAAAAAAATATGTTAGGGATCAAACGCACAAATTACCCAAACCACATGGACCATTCGTATAATTTACCATTACATTTTCAGTTTGTTCACATTTGGGTAACTATCTTTTTTTTGTACACATCTAGGTAACGAACTTTTTAGATGTTTTCACATATGACCATTATGACCGGATGTAATAAAAGTTTGTTACCTAGATGTGTAATAAAAGATAGTTACACAGACGTGAAAAACCGAAAAGTTAATTACCTTAATAAGTCTATTTCCCCATTATTATATATATATATATATATATATATATATATATATATATATATATATATATATATATATATATATATAAACACATACACGCACTAAAGGACACCCTTTAGTAACAGTAAAGTTCTTAAAATTTTGGCAAAAGTGGTCCCCTATTTATGGGTGTGGGTACAATTACATCTCCTTTGTTCTTGGTTTTTGTAGGGGTCATTTTATGTCATTATGTATATTCTTTGTGGACATGTGTTCTTTTGTTAAAATGAAAAATGTTAAGGGGTTGATTAGAGGTGACTATATATGAATTTGCAACCACAAGATAGGATATGATCGAGGCAAGTTGTGAGCAGACAATGACCTCATAATAATAACGTTAATCTCCCTTTTGATTCACTAAAAGATCACAAATTTGGCCACTAGGAAGTCTTTTATTCATGTAACAACATATTTCTTATATAAATATGACAGGTAAGAACTAGAAAAACAAAATAACTAGCTTTGAGAATAAACATTCTAAGTTTGAGATTAATCTTAATTTGAAAAGAAAAAAGAAGACGACAATAGCATTTTTGTAAATAAGTTGAAGTTAATACGATTTAAAATGACAAATGTTTTGAGGGGAATTTGGAATAAAAAAAAAGACAAAACTTTGACCGATTTTAAATGCATTTACATGTGCTAACTCCCCATTCTTCACACTCTCAACCGCTTGTTAACATGTGATTGGCTAGTTTGTATAAATTAGTTATGGTTTTAGTTAAAAGTTAAATAAATAGATAAAAAAAAATTTTTAAAAAGAACAATTTTAAACTATGGAACCAAATAACCAATACCATCCACAGATTTTCATCAATTAGGATGGCCAATATATACACCGAATCATACAAAAATTAAAAAAAGTAAAAGTTAAAAACTTTTTTTTGTTTTTTTATATGACTAATTTTTTATCGAAAAAATAAAAAATTGAATATCCGAAATTCATAAATTTTTATCTTCATTCCATAGATATTCATATTGATATACAAAATATGAATCTTTTTTTTTTCAAAAAAAACTCATTTTGTTTTGCAATTTTTTAAATATTTAGGCTTATTTTAATATTGAAAAAAAATAAAACAAATATATCAAAATTCATAATTTTTGGTACACTTTATATAGGAATTCATATGGATGTAAACGAAATTGAAATTTTAGCTTAGATTAATGTTGTGAATACTGAAAACTTAAGTATATATACAATTCGGATTCACAGTGTGTATAATAGTAAGTCAGATTCGTATTATAAATACTGAAAAGTGAATTATATAACTAAGATTCATAGTGTGAATAAATTTACTTATAAATTTTACAAAACTACTTTTAAAAAAAAAACTCATTTCATTTTGTTGATTTTTATAATATTAATTTTTTTATTGGAAAAACAAAATACATATATCAAAAATCATAGTTTTGTGTACTTTTTAAATACACATTCATGTTGATGCATGAAAAACAATTTTTTGAAATTTTAGCTCAGATTCACATTATGAATGATGAAAACTAAATTATATCTAGTTAGATTCACAATGTAAACAATAATAAATCAGATTCATATCGTGAATCCTAAAAATTGCATTATATACAGTTCAGATCTACTATAACGTTTGGTTTAGGTATAAGTTAATTTTATGCATGGTTTAAATCTATTTTGAGTTTAGGGATTTTGCCTCTCCACCACGTGGTGGTTATGATGCCACAACATGGTGTTGCCACGTCACTAGAGCATGGTGGTAATTTAATGACCGCGGTTTGGCGCCATAATACGCACAAAACCTTAAGTTTCGGCCCTTGAGCCCTATTTAAAGGATGTGAGGCTAGGTTTGTTGGATTAACGTCTAAGTCCATAACTATAACTGGTAAGACTTGACCCGACCCGACATGGTCTATTTGGGTTGCATGGCATCGAGACAATTGGATAGACAAGATGAGGAAAAATAATACTAGTAATTTATATTAATATATTATAAGTTCTAATATATTAATATATAATCATATTATTTAATTAGTATTGATCAAGAATTAATTTATAATTAATTAAGTAATCAAAAGGAACTAATTAAATATGGACTCTTATATATATATATATATATATATATATATATATATATATATATATATATATATATATGTGTGTGTGTGTGTGTGTGTGTGTGTGTGTGATGGGCCAAGTTCATTTAGGTTGGGCTAAGCTTTCATGGATAGTCCGTGGAGTGTTTAACCCATGGATCATATGAAATGAAGGGTCATGGGTTTAATCCTAATCTCCACACTATATAAAGATGTCCTTGGTTGGTGAAATGGACACTAGTGTGTGTACACAAAAGGGCAAGGCCGATTTCACTAGAGAACTAAAGTATCCTTATTCTCAAGGTTATTCCGAGTGTTCATGGTGTTGTGTGAACCATTTGAGGTGTCACACTTGGGGCACTAGGCACTCAAGCTTCATGAAGACAAGCTACATCAACAAGGTATGTATTCTAACTTGTTATATTCCCCAAGTATCAAAAGATTATATGCTAGATAGGGTAACACCTTGGAATATTCATATTTGCATGTATAATAGAGAAAACATAGATCCATGGTATTTAGGGTTGCATGTACACTTAGGAGTGTTAGAATGCTAAAAACCCAACAAGGGTTTCATCCATCTTTATCCTCCATTACTCTAGAGAGCCCCTACCTAAACCCTAATCTCACCTATTTTGCATTTTGAGCCATTCTTGAGTGAGTTCAACCTCTTAATATGTATCAGTTTTGTTGGCCCTTATTCATTTTTTCTTTCTAACGGCTAAGGTTGGTTCTTTGGTTTCATGGTTTAAAATGGTTTCTTATCGAACCCAACCCTAAATAAATATATATTATACTTTTTAGATTTAAAAATATGTTTTAGGTTTCAGAATTGAACACTCCTATATTTTTACTTGGCGGTTGTCATAAAGAAATTCGAAGTAACATACAATTTAATGCAAAAAAAAAGCCTATTAACGAAAGGAAAGAAAATCAAAATACGTAAAAGAAATGTACTAGAGAACCAAACGAGCCTATGTAATTGGTACAATGACACATCCATGGGGATATTTGTTAAAAAAATCATTTTGATCACTTTTGGTTGTGCCGCATAGAACATCCGCAACACTTAACTTTACGCAACTATTTGTTTTTTTAAAAAACTTTTAAATTAAAAGTTGTTACACGACACAACATTGGACCTTCTTCTTCAAACTACTTACAACATTGCTTTAAGTTGTATTATATAACATACATTTGTTTTAATTTTTTCAACAATATTTTTATTATTTCAATAATATTATGAAGAATATTATAAATAAATCAAATATATTTTACATAATTTCAAAACCATTTGATAAATTTAATATAAATATTTTTTTGTGTTATATTGTTTGTAACCAGATATTAATAAATTATAAAGTTAATCATTAAAATTACTAAATCTATTGAAAGTAAGCAAATAAATAAACATTTGCAAATTTTAATAAAATGAAGTTGTTGTTGGCCAAATTAACAATTTTAAATATTGTTATTTAGCAATTAAATGTTTAATTATTTTATATAAACATCTTTAAAAATCATATCATCACAAATGGATAATATATTCGATTTACATATAATTAAAACTAAATAAAATTTTGATTTAGACTTATTTTTAAGTATTGTATGGTTAATTTCATTTTTATTTTACCAGCTTGCAAACGTAAAAAACAAACAAACTTTTTATTGCAGTATGCAGACGTTTGCTCGATCTCTTCTGCAACATAAGGTTGTAGATGTGGTCCGCAGACTGCAGATGTTTTAATTTTGAAAAAACAAAAAACACCTCAATAATATTCTGTAGATATGAGTTTTTAAGTTGAATATGTAGATCTTTCGCGTAGAATTATTGTTACATCCCAAAAATCAAAGTAAAAATTTTCATTTTTAAATCAAGTGAAATCATTGTTTTCCAACAAAACCCAAATCAAAACCAATCGTTTACAAAACATTGTTCTCAAATGTAGAAATCATATATCAAAGTGTCGTAAAACATTATCATAAAACCAAGAGGATGTACACGATCACGCCTTTTTTTCCACGATCATCTGAAGTATCTGAAACATAAAACTGAAACTGTAAGTCAAAGCTTAGCAAGTTCCCCTAAAGTACCACACATAACCAATACATATAACAACATGCACAGATGAGCCTTCAACATGACTGGACCGTTCTCCGGGCATTCGGCCCGACTGGTCTGCCTCTCGGGTCTTTAGTGTATCTGGGCTGCCCCGGGTGTCTTGGCCTTCAACACAAAACTAGACGGCCTCAACCCAACAACCATAATGTAACGCCTGCTGATTCATACTAGTCAATTTAGAGATAATAAGCGTCAAAAATGACTTTTTGATATAAGATTATTTAGAATAAATAATATTAACCGAAGCTATAGTATATGTCACAAGGATTCCATACATATAAATACTGCTAAAGTGAATATTTGATAAGCTACTTTTAAGCCTTATAGATCTAAACGAAAGTCATAGTATACGTTAAATTAAGAGCGTCCATATAGAGAACGTCCAAATCTGACTTCATTTGAGAAAGTTATGATTTTTCTAAGTTTTTGCATATTAGTATATAGCCAGAAAATCGAATTTTAGATCGATTGATTTTTAGCTGACACAACCTAAATGAGAATTGAAGATCTTGTTATTAGGAGCTCAACGATATAAAGACAGTCGAAAACAAACGTCAGATGACAAATTTATAACATTTTAACGGACTTTAACGGTCTAAACTGCTAAAATATAAATTTAAAAATAAAATTAAAATTAGCCGGCGGAGTCTAAAAAAAAGTTGTAGATCTTGTCAATACCTACGTGTGGATATAAATAACATCAAAAACGGAGCTCGTATGTGAAAGTTGAGAATTTTTTAAAATTGGTTGTTTTACATGTGTCCCGCACCACGTGTTAGTACCAGGTGAAGCCTTGGTGCCTACGCAAGACTCATGATGTGACAGGCATAATAGAGTCGAAATTCACTCATTTCATCACACCTTTTAACTCCATTCTCTCCCAAACCCCATAAGTTCCTAAGACCTTTTCTTTATCACCTCTTAGGTGTTAGTAGCAAGTCTCAGAGTTCCAGAAGGCCCCACGAATAAGAGCTTTTGGATCAGAAATTATGCCCGCGTAGAGCCAGGTTCTTCGCTAAACCCCCAATATGTGAGTTATGCTTACCATACTTTAAGTATAACTTATGTTTATGTTCATTATCGTTATTATGAACCTATAAAAAAGATTTATTAGTGATTCAAAGTCGTTATACTGATTGATCTACTTATAAGGATGATGTCTAGATTGTGATTTAGTGATTTGTTTAAAGTGAGATTTCCAAACATTATACTTCGTACACCAAATAGACCTTACCTCGGATATGATCCTTACTTGATAGATCGTGAAGTAGAATTTGAGTTAATGATGAATCTAGACTAATAATTAGTCGCAATAAATGTTAGACTAAAACATAGTGATAATAATACTAGGTTACATCAACGGAAAAAGACAATTGCTAGAAGTGAAGCACTGTACGAATTTCGAGTCGTCACTTTAACAAATGAGTGCCTCCTTTTTAAAAATTTACTTTATTAATTTTTTTTCCTTAAATCCTCAGTTTGAGTTCAGATACGCCCGAAGATGCATCCGAATCCCTCAAACCAAGGCTCTGATACCAAATTGTAACACCGTAAAATTTAAAACAATTTTTTCACATTTTTAAACACACTTTTCCAAACACATTTATCAATAAAACCCCATTGTATCATAACTTTATTTCACAAATGTTTCCCAATGATCAAAATACATAAAAACCCATGCGTGTATACGAATCATGTCGGCGCCTTCCCGCAATCATCACTGGTACCTGAAACACAAAACACATAACACTGTAAGCATAAAGCTTAGTGAGTTCCCCAAAATATCATACATAACACATACTAGCCACTCGAGGCTATAACTATGTGGGTCCATGGGCCCTAACTCTGTGGACCCTCTGGTCCTAACTCTATGAACCTTCCGGTTCTAACTATGATATACTCAGATATACTCATGACATAAACCACATAGAAATAATACAATACAACAAATCACATAATAGCATACAATAACTCTGTCACATAACTCTATTTACCACTCAAGGTAAAGTATAGTGAGAAGACTCAGCTCAGTAAAGTATAGTGAGAAGACTCAGCTCGGATGTCTCGGTAAATCACTGACTCGATAGAATTACGATTTAGCCTCCGCCTAAACACATAAAGTAATACTCTTAGAACTAGACTCAACCCTCTCTAGGGTACCCTCAGAAGGTTAAAAGACCATTTTACCCCTCCTTTGGCTCAGAGGCCCTCATTTGTTGACCAAACCCTGAAAGTCAACCAAAGTCAACGGTCAAACTTTGACCCGACTCGTCGAGTGCACTTGGGCAACTCGACGAGTCCACATGTGTCCACTAACTCTTTAGTCCCATTTGACGCGTCGAGTCCCTCCCTTTACTCGACGAGTCTCTAGTCATAAATCGCGGGGCAACCCTGACTCAACTCGCCGAGTCTCAAGAACAACTCGGCGAGTACATGCCATGCACAAACTCTATTGACCTCCTGAGGTCAGATCTTTTCTTCTAATCCATAGATCTAGCCTTCCCAAGCATAATAATCATGTAAAGTCCAGACCTTGACACTCATATATCATCTAGATGGTCTCACTTGGTGATTTAGCCCCAAAAATGACATTCTAAGCTCATAACTCCTAAAGTAACTCATAAAGCTCCAAGGGTTAAGGTCTCTGGACCTCTTTGAGTCCAGATCCAAAGCATAAACTCGAGAAGGGACCAATTGCTCCACATAACCATCCTCAAAAGGGGTTTGGAAACCCTAACCCTAAGATTCAACACCAAAACTGAAGATGGTCCAAATAAATACCTCAAGATGAAGTCTCTGGACTTTGAAACCACTAGAATCGCACCTCCTTCAGTTTCCTCTTGCTCTTGATCACCTTCTTCTTGCTAAACCAAAGATAGAAAGATCAAATATAGCTTCTCCTTTCTCACAAACGGTTTAGCTCACTTAGGGTTCTCTCAAGGGACTGGTAGCCGCAATGGGAGACTATGAGTGCCCTTAAATAGGATCCAAACCCGGGGGATTAGGGTTTCATTAAACAGCGTGGACTCGTCGATTCCGATAATGGACTCGTCGAGTCCAGTCGCAAACCCGGATGATAATCCGCGACCCTACTCGGCGAGTCTAAGCATCAACTCGCCGAGTTTCTTCACAAACTCCAAAAATAAAATATTAGAATAATATACCTGGGAATCCGGATGTTACAAGGGTGCATGCTAAACTAGTTGAGTCTTATTTGCTGATTGTTGTTAATTTCATTTATTAAGTTGGTGATAACTCCAAGATTGTTGATAGTCCATATAATTGTTAATAACCTATATGGCAGTTGTGAGCCCACATGACTATTAATAGTCTAAGGATTGCTGATAATCCATAGTCGTTTATTATGATGTGTTGTATGTGATATTTTAAGGAACTCACTAAGCTTTGTGCTAACAATTCTGTATTTAAATATGTTTTAGCTACTTCAAATAATTATGGAAAGGCGAAGGCTTGACTGTATACATTCATCGGCAGCTTTTGTAATTCCGCATTTTTATGATATTTTGATTTTTGGGATGAATGTATTTAGATACTAATAGTTTTCTTGACTTGGTTTTTATGGAAATAATGTTTTACCCTACCTGTGATACAATCTACATCTCCTTTAATTTATCATCTTCTGTGTACCATTATACTGCTACCTGTGATACAATCTACATCTCCTTTAATTTCTCATCTTCTCTGTACCATTATACTGCTACCTGTGATACAAAGAACTTAAGCGGTCATGTTGAAAAACCGGGTGAGTACATAAGGTTTTCAACCCACAATAATACAGTTAATATGTTTATTTACCCAACAATTAACCCGATTACCCATCCTTGTTTTCTTCTAAATTTATTATAAGATTCTCTCATAAGGATCATTACCTACATCGTCATTTCTTATATAGCATCACCTTATCATTGAATATATAAACATTCATCATTAAGGGTTTTTCCTAATGTTCATCACCTAATCATCACATTGAATAAACGATTCATACGTGGCCGGAACTCGTAATTCATCGGTAGAGTACATCGCATAGATACACGGTTCTTACATTGCTTGAGCTCGTAATTCTTCGGTAGAGTACATCGCATGAATACATGTTTTATACATCGTCTGAACTCGTAATTAATCACCTACAGATTGCAAACATGTTAGTGTTCCACTGGACTATTTAGATTACTTTTTGGTCATCATCTATACTCTAGTAGATGACTAGATCGCAATTATCACAACTAAGGGTCATGACATCTCCTAATCATTTTTCATCTCTCATTTCCAATATTTCATCGCTCATCACTACCCGATATATATATATATATATATATATATATATATATATATATATATATGTGTGTGTGTGTGTGTGTGTGTGTTTGTGTGTGTGTGTGTGAGTGTGTGTGTGTGTGTGTATGTGTATGTGTGTGTGATACTGCCATATTTATACATATTTTTAGGCAATAGTTGAATGCATTTTAATTGATATTATGGTTATTTGTGTATATAAATGGTACTTATAACATTAAAATTGTATTTGGCAGCTAGAAGGAGCATTCTTAAAGAACAAGGACTAAAAGCGACAAAAGATTCAACTTTGGAGGCTTGGAAAATCAAAAAAAAAAAAAAAAAAAAAAAAAAAAAAAAAAAAAAGAAAAGGAAAACCATGTAAACAGCTGAAGCCATTTCATGGACTTCTCTTGCACGACATGGCATGGATGATTCTAGAAGATGAGTACATAGAAAGTCGAAATCCTTCCCCGATAACGATTCATTAAAATCCACGATGTGGAGTTTACATTCTCAAAAAGTGTATATATATATATATATATATATATATATATATATATATATATATATATATATATATATATATCCTTGGTACTTACGGGTTTAGGAGGTTGGTTGGACATTAGGGAGTTCTAAATTCAAATTTTACATAAGACTAAGGAGGGAAATCAAGTTTTGGTATCAAAAGAGAAGGAGAAGATCAAAACTTTATTCTAGTTTGGTAAATTTTACTATGTCTTTATTAGTTGAGAAAGATTGTTTATATGTTGTTATGAGTAGCTAAGTCTAGCTGCTTCTGTTAGCTAGATGAAGTTGGAACTCATGGTTTGGTTATATTAATATAGACTTTTCAACTTTGTTAATGGCTTTTGTTTGATTGTTTAAACCTAGCATGCTTAATTTAATACTAGATTGCTATAATTCATATTTTGTGTAGTTTAGTGACCATTTATTTGCACGAATTTGATTACCTAGTAATTTAATGAACATTAGATTATTAGAGCTAAGATCGAACCAATCTTAGATAAATAGTTAAAGTATTGAATTTGGTTGTGCTGGAGAACTCATATTATGACCACAATTGTGTATGTTAAGTCATTAAATTATGTATGACCATACATAGCTCTACATGAATTAATTTAATATTAGTAAATTTGGACTTGAATTGCTAATAATACATTAATTGGTAACCAACGGGAATTGTCATAATTAATAATCAAACCATTGAGGGAAAGTGGATTCAAACTAACAGAAGTGTTTTTAATATTTCATTGAATTATGTTGAGAATTTAAGTTTGTCTAAACTTGCAAATTTATATAAAAACCCTTTTACTATTGTTAGAATTTTAGGTTAACTTAATAGTAAGTAGGTTAAATAATTAATTTCATTCAATGTGTTTGATACCCGACTTTTGTGCTATACTTTTTGTGAAAGGGTACACTGCCATGGGTCGAATAGCTAGTAGAATAGTAGGTAAAATTAGGTGTAGCAATTTGATCACATAAAAGTTTTTGGCACTGTTGCCAGGAAACGAATTATTTGATTGTTAATTTATTTGCTTTAGGTTAATCGATCCTTTTGTGGGTTAAAACCTGCAAAAAGTTAATTTTATGCATTAGTTTTTGTTTCAGAGATTAACTCACGATGTGGGCCTTAAGCTCACGATGTGAGTCCAGTCAGTAAGTGATTTTTTTATTTAGTTTTTGTTCGGATTTATGTTTTTATTGCAGTAGTTCATGACCAGAGGTTCCGACACAACTTTGGTACCACCGCTTAAATATCCAGAGTCGGCCCTTCACAAAAAGACGAATAAAAACGTAGAAGAGGCTAACCCGCCAAAGAAGTTACCTTTCAAGGACCTTAAATCGGTTTTTTTAGAAAGAAGAAAGGAAAGAATGTGGGTGAGTCTAGTAGTCAAAGAAAAGAAGATAGCAAAATAGAAAGCTTTGAACAAAGTCTAATCCAAAAGATACCGAATACGAGACTGAACCAGAGTCTGAAGAAAATGATTTAAAGGATGAGTCAAAGAACAAGATGGCAGATATGGTTGATATGTCCATGGGAGCATACAAGAAGCAAATTAGAGACAATGATGGTCCTGGTTTAGTATAACCCGTAATTCCCGCTGCTGCAACATTCAAGTTGAAAGGACACATTCTTACTGCACTTAAGGATGTACCTTTTCTGGGAAGGATCATGAGGATGCTTATAAGCATTTGGATGAGGTCAATGACATTGCAGATTATTTCAATGTCCCGAATGTTCCTATAGAGATAGTTTTTTAAGGATGCTTCCTGTTACTTTTAAGGGGGGCTACAAAAGATTGGTTGAAAGCACATCCACCTAGTGCAATTACTACTTAGGCACAAATACATGAGTAATTCCTAGAACAATTCTACCCACCATCAAAGATATTTAAACTCATGAAGGCACTAGCCAACTTTGAGCAACACACAGGTGAGTCACTTTATGAGGCATGGGAGCGTTATAAAGTGTTACTAAGAAACTTCCCTCAAAATGACCTTAACATACAACAAGAAGTGTCTATCTTTTATGACGAGGTGAATGTCATGACAAGGCAACTCCTTGATTCTCAAGGACCACTTACAAAGAAAAATTCGGCTAAAGTTAAGAAGTTAATTGAAGAGTTCTCGAAACATTCTCGTGAGTACCTTAATTCAAGACATGATGGAGCTAAAGGAATTATAGGAGGAAATTCTGAAGACATAGCTACTGTAATAGCTATGCTTGACACAATGGACAGAAGAATGACCAAGATGGACCAATCAATTCATGTTATTAGAGTTGGTTGTGAAAATTGCAATGGTCCACACTTAACAAAAGATTGCCACTTGGATGAAAATGGAAATAAAAAGGTGCAAGTTTATTACTCGAGTGTGGATAAGTATGATGAAAATTAGAGGAAACCAAAGAGGGAGTGGTTACCATATGACGAATATAAGAAGCTGAAAGAAATAAAATATATGCATATTGATCGAGGCTTCTATCAAAAAGAACAACCACCTCCTAAAAAGAAATTTGATCTTGTGTCCATGTTACATAGATTTATGGAGGCTTCCGAGAAAAGACACAATGAGACAGATGCGGTGATAAGGGAGCATCAAAATGTCATGAAGGAACAACAATCCTTGCTAAGAAATCACCAAGCATCAATCCAAAATATTGAAGTCCAACTAGGTTACCTAACTACTTTTGTACAAGAAAAATTATCTTCAAAATTTGCCGAGAAAAAGCCTCAGTCACATGTAATGGTAATAGAAACGGAAGAGGATACCATCTTGGAGTTCCTTGAAGCACTAGAAGTCGATCCATCTCAGACCGGACCCAAGCCTAAGAAGTCATGATTAGAAGAAAAGAATATCGATGAAACATCATATTCATGACGTGGGGATCCAATCTTCACGACGTAGGATAGGTCTCATCAGAAATTTTTGGATAATGTCCCTGCTTATCATCCTCTTTTACCATTTCCGTCATGAGCTAATATTCACCCATTGGAGCAGGAGCATTTGAAGTTTACACAACAAGTGAAGGGTATTTCAATAAATACTCCTTTCATTGATTCATTATCTAAACTTCCCGAATATACCAAGTTTTTACAAGATTTAATCAATACTCCCTAGCAATTAGAAAGGAATTCCAAGGTAATACTTAGTGAGAAGAGCTCTAAAGTGATTATGGGAGAGTTACCAAAGAAGATGGGAGATCCTGGATGCCTCACTCTTCCATGTGAATTTGGGAATAATTTGAAGACTTATGCTCTAGCAGATTCTGGAGCAAGCATAAATCTAATACCTTACTTGTTCTATCAAAAGCTAAATTTTTCGTATTTAAAGGCTACAAAAATGAAAATTCACATGGCTAACCATTTAGTAATGTATCCTAGAGACATTGTAGAATATATTTTGGTAAAAAATGGGAAATTCGTTTCTCCAATTGAGTTTTTCATAATGGACATGAAAGAAGACAACAATGTTGAGACATCCCCAAAATCTCGACCAGAAAAGACCGATTTTTCATTTATGCTTTTAAAATAATTTCAGAGTAAATCCTTTTGATTTGAAAGAGTTGCGAAATTTGTTCCCAAAAAAAACAAAACGTGATAAATAATATTTACCAAAGCATTTCATAAAAGAAATGTATTTTCATTATATAATCAAAACTCGGGATGTCATGTTCCGATACAAACCATAAAGCATAAACGATAAACATTACAAGTCATTCAACAAATATATACATATACAGACTTGTAAACAAAACAACTTGATGGTTCATCCATCTTATGCCCTTGCGCCATTTCCTGTAATACAAATAAAACTGAGTAGGTTAGGCTTGGGAGCCTGGTGAGCATATAGGGTTTTCAACCCACAATAAATAATTATATTTAATTCCACCAACCAACAATAACCCAATTACCCATTCCCGTTATTCTCACTTTACGTCCCTAAAACAACTAAAACAAGGGACCTAGTCTTAGAATATTTCATCGGGGCGACAACACATGCATTCGGGGGTTTCCCGACAATATATGTCAAATAAGGCAACCATGAGGGGGATGGAGTACAGCGAATGAACACCCGAGTTCATTAACACCTACAGGTGGCGAACCTGCTAGCGTTCCACATGACTGTCTAGAAAAGTATGTGGTCATCATCTAAAGTCCGCAAGATGACTGAATCAAAAACAACATTGAGACCTCTCATCTGTTTATCATACGTCAACTATCTACCCATGTTCTACCCGACATATTAGTAGATAAAAATATATATTTTTATACATAGTTTAAAACCTGCATAGCATTCTCATTCAATACATATTCCAAAACAACAGATGAGACACATACACATAACACGTATTTCATAGAAAATAAATCATATCTATGAGATAGAAGAAAGTGAAT
The DNA here is from genome assembly GCF_052625555.1 of Lactuca saligna. Taxonomy (NCBI): domain Eukaryota; kingdom Viridiplantae; phylum Streptophyta; class Magnoliopsida; order Asterales; family Asteraceae; genus Lactuca; species Lactuca saligna. The sequence continues at coordinate 2,929,669 of NC_136421.1, forward strand.
ATACATTCACGCATATAATAACAAAATATACACATAACACGTATTTCGTATAAAATACTTCATAATTATGCGTTAGAAGAAAGTAACCACACACTCACTTGATCAGAAGATGATCGGACAGCACTACGACTTGTAGAAGTAGTATTCTTCGGCAGATCTGGAAGATCTTCAAAAAAACCGAACTCCTCGCGGGCAGAGATTCGGCTCGGGAATCGCACTTCTCGGGATCTTCGGGGCTTCGGGACTTGCTTCGGGGCTCGAGAATGATACTGGGGCTTCGGGATAATTCTTGCACAAAAAACGATGCAAAAACGCGAGAAAAAAAGGAAGAAATGAGCAAATAACTCGGTTGCCCTCGACCGCCTTTTATAGGGGCTGGAAGGTCGAATTACGCTGGGCATATTGACAATAGGGTCGCTGACTCCCCCCATGGATAATATCGGTTAATATATGTTTAAATTAAATATCGAAAATATTTAATAAACTTCAAAAATTCATATCTTCCTCATACGAACTCCGTTTTCGATGTTATTTATATCCACGCGTAGGTGAGACTACGATCTACAATTTTCGTTTAGACTCCGTTGGCTAATTTTGATTTATTTTTATTATTTATTTTTAGTAGGTCGGGATAGGAAAACTCCGTTATAAATTCATAACTTTTTCATCTGACGTCCGTTTTCACCTATCTTTTTATCGTTTTACTACTATTAAAGAGACCTTCAATTCTCATTTAGATTGTTTCGGCTAAAAACCGTTCGATCTCAAATCGAGTATTCGGGCTGCATACTGCTAACTCGAAACTTCGAAAAATCATAACTTCCTCATACGAAGTCAGATTTGGGCGTTCTTTTTATGCACGCTCTCATTTTAACGAACTATATGACTTTTGTTTAGATCACTAAGGCTAAATTTTGTTCTAACATAAATTTCACTTTTTACGTCATTCAGCGTTGTCGGTTTTGTCACGAAACTTCGACAAGTCATAACTTCTTCATTATAACTCCGATTTCGGCATTCTTTATATCTTCGAAATCCTTGTTTCGACCACTACATCTTTATGCAAAGATATCGGGCTTATCTCATACTTTAATTTTGACGCTTATTTTATTCTTAATTCATTAAATTATAATAATTAAGAAAATAAACACATAATTCACATAATACTCAAATATTTCATCATTAATACTTCAAAAAGAGTTACAAGAGTTAACCTAGACTATTACATTAACGATAATGCCTAGCCTGGAAACGCGGGGCGTTACAAATGTCCCAATAATTCTTGGTCGCCCTTTATTAAATACTGCTAGAGCCTTGGTTGATATTCGCGAGTCCAGACTTACTTTGAGAGTTGGAGATGATGAACCTACTTTTGGAGTAGAAGATGGTTTTCAAGGCAATGATGTTCAAGGTGAAGTCTTCTACATTGATGAAGAAGATGAGCTTGAAGAGTTGGAAAAGTTAATGGAAGAAGAACTTAAGTCAATTCAACAAGTTAAATGCACCAAACCAAGAGCATTCATTCCATTTGTTTTTGAAGTGATTGCTTATAAAACTCCAACATCTTGGGTAAGCAAGGAGAGTGAAAAAGATTTAATATCAAGTGATGAAGACGAGGTTACCTCCGAAGAAAAGATACTAACTTTGGACAAGAATATGGTACCCGTGGAGCTAAAGAATGAGGTAAAAGTGGAAAATAAACTTAAGGAGAATAAATGAATCCAGAGAAAGCTGAAAGAAAGTGATGTGGAGGGTAAGAAAGAAAATTCTAAAAAGTCTTATCTTACGCGAGTTCAAGCTTATAAAAGGAAATTGAAGGAGCAAAAGGTGCAATTGGTGATGGACCCACCGACAAATTCAACATGAGGTGGCACGGAGTCTGGCTCATGACTCCAATAAAAAGAAGCGCTTCTCGGGAGACAACCCAAACTCAATTTGAATTTTTTTTCGTTTTGCATTTTCTGTTTTTACATTATTAGTTTATTTTTAGGATAATAATCATCTAAGTCATTTTAATGTTTAGAAAAGGTAGAAATTAAGTGTAGTGTTCTTAAATATTACTTAAAAAAATTAAAAATATAATTAAGATTTTAAGGAATCTATTTCGGACTTTTATGAAAATCTTGACATCACATCGTGGGTCAAAAGGCCATTTTGTGGTGAATCCAGTTGGCCCGATTATTCTAAGCCCATAAGACAAGCCCACAATGTGGCGTTCCAATCCACGACATGGACTTTAAAAAGTCGCGGGGAGGGGACCAGTTTATACCAAGTCTTTGACCAAAACACTCCCTTTTATCTTTCATCTACACGAACAAGAACAGCCAAACCCCACATCCGATTTTTTGCCATTTTCTTCTACAATTTCTGCTTTATTTGTCTCCTATCTACATTTGGTAAGTATTACATTCAATAATCTTGTTACTTTTCCCTTATTTTATGCATTTAGTGGTTAGGGTTTTTCTTGGAGATGAAATACCCAAAATTAAGTCGCTTGGTTGATTATTTTCGAATGCATATGTCAATTAAGAACATAGATATATAGGATATTCATACCCCGCATAAGATTGTTGGTTAGTTATAACTATACTTGGACCGATCCATATTCAAGACATGAACCAAGCCTACAACGTTGACTTGAAAACCATGGAATATGGGTTACCAGTTTCCTTTTTTGTTTACAATTTAATCTCTTGGTTGTTTTGGTTAATTTTGTTTGTTGTTGGACATTTCAGGAAAAATGGGTCCTTAAAGGGTAGTTCCTCAAGCATAAGACCCTACTGATATGTCAAGTAATCACCTGCTATACCGGTTTCCGCAAAACCTCTCCCGTGTTATGCTAAATAATTATGAGAATCGGTTAGGGTGCTTGTACAACCACGAGTTTGGAATTTTTCCTATTGTGGATTGGCCATGGCTACGTGGGGATGGTATGTTTATGGACTTGGAAAAATGTTGGACAAAAGTATTTGTGGAAGATGGCTTTACATTTAAGTGTAATGGGTGGAGGAATCTCTTTTCTATTCAAGAACCCGTTTATCGGGAATTATCGGTGGAGTTTTATTCTACTGTAAAATTTGAGGATAAGATCATCGATCCCACCTACAACCGGGTACTTGCTTTTCGATTGGGAGGTGTGCACTGTGCATGCAGCATTCGGGAATTCACATGGCGCATGGGACTTTATACCGAGGAGGAAACACACTCACCATTTTTTGTTCTATTTTTACAAGGGTGTCTTCGAGATTTCATCGTCAGGATTTTTGATGTCCAGTTTTGGAGAACTATTTCGAACCATGAGTATAATTCTTGTGATGCAAGCAAAGGAAAAATCCTGAATCCTATTTATCATTTTTTGCATTGCCTCATCACCTTCACGATCAGTCATAAAAATTATGGAGATAAAGTGCCCATTCAAAATTTGTTTCATTTGTGGAGCATAATTACACCTAGTATTTTTTGTGACATTCCTTATATGCTTGTGTAGTTTATGGGAAGGAAGGTGGCTAATTCTAGATCCGGTAGTCCCATTACGGGTGGACACTTAGTCATCCGACTTTCCCAGTCTTATGGTATCTTAAGTCCTAATTTTATTAGGAACCTCATGCACTTTCTATAAAATGACTTAACTATCCAAGTTTTGAATGTGATGCAGGTTGTGGTGAATGTTGGAGGAGTTTTTGTGATACCACAGGAGGATGATGAACAACCAATAGGGTAAAAAGGAGAAAAACCTAGGCCTAGGCGCAGAAATGTGAGAGCCTAAGGAGAGAGGGGACAACCACAACAACCACCTCAATAATTTGAGGGTGGTATACCGACCGATCTGTTTCAAAGTTGAGTTGGTTTATATTTGTAAAACTCTTAATTTTTTTTAAAAAAAAAATCATTTTTAAACCCACAGAAAAACACATTTTATAGTTTCTCATACCCAAATTTGTAACTTGTTCCAACAACAAGGCAATAAATTGTTTGGAAATATCCTAGAATCCTCAAAACAAAATCAACTCGCTGGTGTGTACAATCATATCGGTGCCTTCCTACGATCCTGAGATGTACCTGAAACACATTTCACACAATACTGTCAGCACAAAGCTTAGTAAGTTCCCCAAATTACCACACACAAATAATTATCCTCTCATGGTTTTAACTCGATAAGGACCCTCCGGTCATGTGTCTCAGTTAAGACCCTCTGGTCTCACAGCTCGGGTTGGACCCTCCAGTCATGTATGTCAGTGAGGACCCTCCAATCTCACTACTCATTTTGACCCTCTAGTCCTAACTCAATAAGGCATAGAATAATATACAACATAAATCACAAAGACAGAATGCATAATATATCACATAACTCAATATAAGCACATAAGACCCTCCGGTCAATAACTGAGGCAAGACCCTCCGGTCACACAGTATTACCACTCAAGTAAGTATAGTAAGAAGACTCACCTTGTAATTAAAGAAAGTAGGTCTCGTACTTAACGGTCAGTCTAGACTCCGCCTACATGTATCATAATTATCTTTAATTAACAATTTATAATAACTCCAAAGATGTTAAGCTAACTCCTTTACTAATCCTTGGAAAGGGTGAAAGACCATATTTACCTCTCTATGGTCTCCTAAGTCCATAACTTGACCAAACCCTAAAAGTCAATAGAAGTCAACAAGCAAGTCAACAATCCATGTTGACCCAACTCGTCGAGTCCATCTATGCGACTCATCGAGTTCCTTTGGTTTTCAGAAAAATTGGGAAAATCTAATTCAACTCGTCGAGTTTGTACAACGTCCAGGATAACGGGGAAAACCCTAACCAGATCGTTGATTTGGCTAACCAACTCGTCGAGCTCCTTTATTCTAATCACTTATTTAGACGCTTCTAAGCGAGACTAAGGCCCCAAACTCTAGATCTAGCCTTCTAAGGCTGAAATACCACATAAAGCTGCAAGAGTTACATCCATGTATGGAATCTAGGGCTAAATTTGCCAAATCAAAGCTCAACAAAAAGGTTTAAGGCATGAAAGTTGGCCAAAGCTTGATAAAGCTTGAGTCTTTAGGCCTAAAGGGCCTAATAATGTCCATATCTGAAGTCTTAGCCTCAAGGTAAGCTCAAAACCAATAATGACCCAAGCAAATGCTAAAATGACCATAAACTCTTTAATCGATAGATCTAACAATCAAGTGATCAAGATAATGGCTTTTTACCTCCAAATGGTTGTTAACACTAAATGAATGCCAGATCCAAGGACTCCTTCTTGTTTCAAGCCTTTTAATCCTCAAGTTCCTTCAAAGAATGGACCAAAACGCATACTCTTAGCCTCACCATCTCTCACAATGG
>NC_136421.1:6692500-6737500 GCF_052625555.1 Lactuca saligna
AAAAAATACATTTTTTATATATTTTAGTAGAATATTTAGAATACTTTAAATATCTGGCAAATCTAGCAGAATATTCTAAACATTCTAAAAATCATATTAAAATATGTACAGTATAACATTGTATTAGAATATTTCACATATTTAAAAATAAATAAACGGTAATTTTTTATATTTTATTTAGTTAAATAAAGTTCTGAAAATAATAATTAAAAAAAGCATTTTTGGATTTTTCCTTTTATTTTGCATTTGAAAATTATTTTTAGATTTGTTTTCATGGTTTTACATAATTAACATGGTCTCAAATGAAACTGAATATATATATATATATATATATATATATATATATATATATATATATATATATATATATATATATATATATATATAATGAAATTGTGAGATTGCGTGTTTCTGTATGTTTGTTTTAAAATTATCTCATCAAATTAAAGAATATTATTATTATTATTATTATTATTATTATTATTATTATTATAAAGCAATTGTATACCCATGTTACTAAATATTCTAATTTGTATGTACGGAGAACTCTGAAAAAAACATTAAACATTAGATATGCTCCTTGTAATCAACCATTACATAATGATTACGATGAATTGTAATTTATCAATAGATAATAATGGTATTGGTTTGTTGCTAAAATAAAAACAAATTTTGCTTTTATTTCATTTTTTGTAGTCGCTCAAGTTATATAATGTTGTCCGAATTTTTAAATGTTATCCGAATTTTATATGGTTATTGAAATTTATAATAATTATAAAATAAAATCAAAGAAAAAACAAAAGACAAAAACCAAAAAAGAAAGTAAAAAATTAATGTCAAAAGTAAATGATTGATTATATTTATATTAGGAGGATAATGTTGATTAAAAATATACTTATATTACAACTCAAACAAAATTAGACTGGTACGTGTGAGCAACGTTCACACCAGCGTTATTAAGAAAATTACAAAAAAAAATGACGTTAATGGAAGTGATGGTGGTAACGGTAAGCAACACGCAGAAGTATAACATCTTATAATATGGATGGGGGCGGTGTTTTTAGGTGTTATTAGTTGCAATAACGGGAGTGGACGTTACCCACTGCTAGCATCCTTAGAGGAAGAAGTTATCGAAAAAAAGAATATTAAATATGAAAATGACAACCAAAAAAATAAGATGTTGAGAGCTGAAACCATTTTTCTATATTATATAAAAAGTAAATGTGGCCAGTGGACATTTGGACCGACCCGCTCGTCTGGGCTTTTTGATCCTTTACAGTTTACATCATGTCATTCATATTTAAACCAAGCTTTAGACTTTATGTAGATTGTTGGCAATGCTTTTATAAGTTTTGTATTTAAGAGAAAGAACACTTTCAAATTTTACATAGAAATTTAAATGCCTGATAGATAGATTAATATTCAATTTTCTAAATAATGTAAGATTTTGACGATAATTTCAAGCTTTAAGCTTTTTTGAACCTTAGGAAGTGACGTTTGTAAAACGTGACTTAAGATAATATATATATATATATATATATATATATATATATATATATATATATATATATATATATATATTAGTTTTAATATACATATATATATCTTGATGTTAAAGTTTGATAGTAAATACAAGCTTTGGTTTTTCGAGTCATGACACATCATAGTGAAGTCATAACAAACATTTTAGAACCTTCTTAATACTTGATTTGTTTAAAGAGATGATATATATATATATATATATATATATATATATATATATATATATATATATATATATATATATATATATATATATATATAATTTTTGTTTTAAAAGGATGTACATTACAAGTTTATAATACATAAATTTTTGTGTATTAAAAAAATTATTTTGTATAAATCACTCTTCTTTGTTTCAGCTTGTCATTGATGTTTTCTTTATTCAAATATTCACTACTGATTATGATTAATATCCACTTGATTTTTGTTATTTTTTGTGATGATATACTGACCGATAATTTCCTTTTGTTATAATATGTAAAGGAAGAACATGAACAATTAAGTTTTCTTTAATTATATTAACTTATAACAAGAATCATCCTTCGTATGTGTGACGAATTACAAAAGATATATCAACTAACCGACAGGTATATTTTTACACACTAGATGTAATTCATCGACAACTTACAAAAGTGATATTAAAGACGTGTTTAGTTGGTGTTATAATTGCTGCTAGGATAGATAGTATCTTAATAATGTGATGGAATATATGTGTTAATATTATAAAGTTATTGTATAACTTTATAGTTTGAGATCGTTCGATCTATCATCCGTCCGTAAGACTATATTTAATGACAATTGGTTGGGATGATTTATAAAAAATATAAAAAAGATACATGCAAAAAACATGTTCATTTAAGCAACTAAGAACTAGGTTGCACTATTTTTCATATATCCTTCCTGTCTAGAGGTGCACAAATGGAGAATCCGATATATCCAATATGGATCCGAATCTGAGCATGCTTGGCTTACGTCATTCAAAATCCTATCCGGATTTGGTAGATTTTAAGATTGAAATGGATCCGATCTAAATCTAATTTTGAATTGATTTTGACCAAATTGTGGTAGTTTTTTACTAGATTTTAGTGTGAATTTAGATCCGTAAATTCAATTTATATTTCGGCATCTACTTCGATTTTAACTATATGATTTTGATTTGATTACAATCTGATGGATCCGCTTAATCCTATCTGGTTTGGTCAATATCCGATTTTCAGATAAGATAAAATCCATACTGATGTGCGCCTTTACATGTGTATGCAGTTGATTAGACTAACTTGGTTTTTTTAAATATATAGATGTAAATATCGACATATATTAATTATCCTTTTATAATCCTTAAATAAATAATAATAAAATCCTAGTTTTATATTAAATATGATAAATTGTTTATATTGTTTGTAATACTAAAAAAGGTTAATTATAACAAAAAAAAATGGGGTTAGTTGCATTGTGGTTCTAATAGGATAATAGACATTTTTAATTTCTGAAAAGATATTTTTTTTTAGTTAATTATGAATTAGTGTGGATTTAGATCCGTTTTTCGTAAATTCAGTTTATAATCAGGTACGTATGATTTTTATTTGATTACAATCTAATGGATCTGATTAATCATATCCGGTTTGGTCAATATTCGATTTTCAAATAATATCATATTCATACTGAAGCTCTAGTTCTAATGTGCACCTTTACATGTGTCTCATGCAATTGATTAGTGTAACATCCCGAAAATACGATTCAAAATTTTCATTTTTAAGTTTACCAAATTTACAAACACAAACATCATTGATTCCAAAACCATGAAAACAGAAGATAGCTATAGTGTATAATCAAGACAATCCGTAGAAAAACATTATCAGAGCATAAGTCCCAAAATTTCTATTGTGGAAAATCATAGTGTGATGTGACGCGATCAAGCCAGCCCCTTCTTCTTCGAGCTGTATGTTACTGAAACGCAAACTGAAACAGTAAGCACAAAACTTACTGAGTTTTCCCCACCATACCATATATAACACAAATATATTGTCAGGCATATCTGGGTGCCCGACCTACTCTGCCAAGCATATTTGGGTGCCCAACGGCCCGACCTACCCTACCAAGCATATATGGGTGCTCGACCTACCCTGCAAGGCATATCTGGGTGCTTGATCTACACTCCGATTTATTTTAACCGGTTACAAGGTCAATTTCGCCCCTACCACTACCACATAATAACGCACATAAATCCTAATCATCATGCAATACATAAACGATGATAATATCACACAGACAACCATCATATTATGCAATAAATAAAGGGTCGGCCTTGATGCCTTCGACCCGTAACTTTCACGAAGGGAGACTCACCTCAATTGTGAATGTCAAATCGTACTCCTCGGATGACTAGGGACTCCTCTCCCTATAGCACAACAAACTTCCTAATTAGTCATTGGATCTAAACCTAACCCTAAGGTCCAAACCCTGATTCATAACATAAGACAAGGTTCCCTAATCTTTGCCCTATTAGGCTTCTTCCTCTCAAGGCCCAACTTTCAAAACAAAATGTCCAAGTCTAACCAACTAAGCTTTAAGGCCCAGTAAAGCCCAATACCATAAGTCATAGGCCTAGGCTCAGAGGCCTTAGTCCACAGGTGGGCTTGAGGCCCAACAATTCTAGGCCCATAATCCTAAAGCCCCAAAACCAATTTTAATCCACCACATGCGTATGCGTAACGTACTCAACACGTACACCCAATGTATGCTGGCCTTTACCAGATATGGGGGGTTGACCCAGTGCACACAGCGTACCAAGGGGTATGCCCAGCGTACCAACCAACCATCTTAAGAACTTCGATGTGACTTAATATGTTAAGTCCGAACGTCCAAAACATAGATTCAGGCCCATAAAGACATCCTAAACCATAAAGTTATAAACTTTATACTTTTACATGCATGGATGGGGATTAAGACAAAAACTAAGTTCATAAGCTTACTTAGCTGCTATCTACAACTTGCATGGTTGAGGCTAAACCATCAAAGTCCGATTTTTATGGCTCCAAACACCTCCAAGACCCAAAAAGGATAACTTATATGGACTGTACCTTCTAAAAATCAAGGAAGCTCAACTATGGGACCAAAATATAATATAAAACACTCCAAAACCTAGATCTAATCATGCAATAGTCAAGGTTAAAGCTTTATACCTCAAATGAGTTAGAAAGGATGCCAAACTTTTGGATTTACAAGCCCTCTTCATGTCCTTGTTGGATTAAGTGTCTAATCCCATAAGTATAAATGGGATGTACTTGACCCGATAGTAGCATGGTCCTTTTGGGTTGCCTTCACACTGGTGTCTAGGCAGGATGACTGTCCAGGAGAGAGGCTGATTTATTATTAAAAATAATAAATTGGGGCATAAATATTATTTATTAATATATTATATGAATAATATATTAATTTAGAATCATATTATTAATTAGTATTTACTCATAAATTAATTTGGAATTAATTTTGGGATTAAAGGAACTGATTAAAAGTGTAGGGGCTATTTTGTAATTATTTGATAGTTGAGGATTTGGGCCAATGAATCACCTTATTAAGAAAGGGCCGAAAATCCTAGAAGGATCTAGGAGTTTTCGTCCAAGGCTAAAGGGTAGGAAGTCCATGGACTTGCTTAGACCCTAAGCTAAGGGATTAGGGTTTCCACCCTGAAACCCTAGCTGGCCCCAAGTATAAATAGACCCCTAGGCATTGGATTTTCGGCCGCCCCTTGAAGAAATCCTAATAGTACCAATTTCTAGAGCAATCCATCCTCTTTCTTTTCTCTCATATTCATCCTTTCACCTAGAGTATTAGTGAGCCATTAGAGGTACTATAATTGTGGTACTTGTTCTCAAGAGCTAAGAAAATTCAAGGAACTAATTTTTATTGCTATATAACAACAAAGGTATGTACTCTAATCTTTTGTTTGTGAATTTCAAAAATATTAGATGCATGCTAGGGTTTCCTTTTGTGTTCATTTGTTATTTGTCTAATAGTGAAAACATAGATCCAAATTAGGATTGCATGCACACATAGGATTGTTTGTATAAAACTCAACAGTGTTATTAGAGCTTTTGGTTTTATTTTCAATTGGATTTGATACAAAAGTATGAACTTGAAAAATTAGGGTTTATGGAAAATAAACCCTAGGGCTTGGATTTTAAAAATTAGGGTTCCAAAACCCATGTTTTCGAATTTTGTTATGGTTTCTTGAACCCTTTCCTTTGGCACTAAATTTTCAATTTTAGGGTTGTCTAACCCTAGGGTTTTTCGAAAATGCCTTATTCCCCAATATTATATTCCAAGATTGTAGGGATTAGGATAATGCCATCTTTTGTAATTATCACTTTAATTGTTTAAATTGATAATTAAAGATTTTGAATTATCCCATCCTAAATTTTCGAATTTTAGGGGATAAAGGGATTAGGTTAAATTAATTATCTAATTTAATCGATAATCCTTCAAGATTTAATAATTTAAATTAATTATCTAATTTTGGATAATTATTAAATCAAAGTTTTAATATTTAAGATTTTGACCCCTACGCCCCGCGTACTGCGATTTACGTTCAGCGTACGTCCCGATTTCACTCTTATCTCACTTATACTCTTAATCAGTTAAGATCTTGGCTCAAAATACAGATTTGGACTCCCTACATTCTCTTAATCCATAAAGTCGAAGACTTTTTGCCTATGCATGGCTGGTTTGGATTCAAACACTCAAAACCTTCATCCTTTTTCTTCCTTAAGCTCATATCCCATGCATGGTTAGTTCTTAATGACCAAGATTCGATTTTGACCTTTTTAACACGAAATACACTAGCAAGGGATAGATCTCGGTTCATAGGGCTCATCAACTCACAAAGTCATCAACTTTTGGGACATCAACCCTAGAAATGGTCCATCATGCACATTTCAAAAATATTGAGAAAGCTTTGAGCTTTTTACCTCCAAATGATGCTCCAACCTCAGAAAAGCTTAGATCCAAGGCTTGCACTCCAACTCTAGATTCTTCAAGGCACCTTCTTCTCTTCAAAAGCACACAATAACACTTTCAAGCCCAACCATACACACACAAGCTCTAGAATTAGGGTTAAGGCACTCTTAGGGTTTTGCTCTCTAGAAATGGTGGCTAAAAGTGAGGCCATAATGTTCCTTATATAGGGATCAACCCTACAATTAGGGTTTCAGTATGAACCTAGTACGCCCAATGTACACTATGGTATGCCCAGCGTACTAGGTAGCCTCCGCGTCAAGAACACGCTCATGAGTACGTGCAGCGTACTCTCCATTACACCTAGCGAAACTCAAATGCTCTACATTCTTTTCAAGGACTAATTTTGACAACTTACAGAAAGAAAAGGATCAAAGAGCTAAACCTGAATTCCGGGATGTTATGATTCTCCTCCATTTAATTTGATTTCGCCCTCGAAATCGCTCTTCATCCGCACAAAGCTCGAACCTATAGCTCGTAATGCACCACTGAAAAGGCCTCAAACCCCACTGATATCTTTTCTATGGACACCTGGATCCAAACAAGAACTCCCAAATCCGGAACAAAGCTAACCCTTCTGACGCTAAAGTACGCCCTCCTTTCTGGCCTCCCAAACATCTGGATGCTCTAGTGGCCTAACCCGCCGTCAGACCGCCCACTCAAGATATCACCATGTTATTATTTCCTCGAATAACAAACCCTGATAACTCACTGCCCCTATGTTTCTCTCAAGACCTAATTCAACAATCGACTACCGATCACTCATGCCAAACATAGTAACGATCAAAACCACACCCAAAAAAAACAGAAGGGTTCATATCCCACCAGGGCTCATCCACTGAACTGCTATTAGAACCCATCTGAAAAATGCATTCCCAACACTCTGCCCTCGGACACAAGAAAATAATCATGCTCGTTCAGAAGTGTCATCAGTCATCTAAAATCATAAGGCTCAGCCCCATTTCCCATATTCCGCTTTAACACTAAGTACCAACTCTGATCTCGACCCCACAATTGAACCTCCAAGGTTATCCATTGCATTAACCCAACCGTCCCAATGATTTCCTCCTCATAATAACTACATCGAACCATTGTGACGCACAAGTCACGAAGTTCGCCTTTCCCCAGCGAATGCTGCACTCTCAACTGAAGATCGACTCAACCCCGACCTCTTTCGTCTATAGCTCATAAGTCCATGCATCTCGCGGTACCTCCCTTACCCGAGTACTGACCTGCACAGTTCTAAGACCCCAGGTGATAAACAATACCCCTCAACATAGAACCCACCTCAGAATCTAGAATCCATCTTGCCTATCCAACGCAACACCAGAGCCAAACTCAAACTCGAGAGTTTGGTCTGATCCAGAGTTGGGACCACTCGACCCAATGAATCACTCAACTCATGACTCATGACCCACAACCCGCGCGTATACCAGTTCTCCAATTCCTTTGGGTTGCGACCACTACAACTCGAATCAAAGTACAATGATTCTCGACAAATATAGAGACCCCAGTCTCGCCTCTGGTTTGACCACAGGCTCCCAAAAAATCAAATATTAGGGCTACCCAAGCCTAAAACTCATATGCATCTTGCTTAAACCACAGAGTACTCATCACAACATCCTCTCGATGGCTAGTAAGTACTATCGCTCCCAGCAACACCACAACAATCTCCCGCTGACTAGTGAGTACTACGGCTCCCCGTAGTATCACAACAACCTCTCACTAACTAGTGAGTACTATGGCTCCCCGCAGTATTACAACAACCTCTCACTGACTAGTGAGTACTATGGCTCCCCATAGTATCACAACAACCTCTCACTGACTAGTGAGTACTACGGCTCCCTGCAGTATAACAACAACCTCTCACTGACTAGCTAGTGAATACTACGGCTCCCTGTAGTATCACCACACCTCTTTGCTAACTCATGGATGTTGCAGCTCCCTGCAACCTTACATCACTTTCTCTTACCACCCACGGTCTTAACCTCAAGTCGACGCCACATACTGCATCAATTACCCATGTTCCACGGCCCAACATAGATAGGTGCACACATACCCATCCAAAAATAAGCGTCACTACTCCTGAAGAAAACCAACACGACGACCCCTTTTCTCACTGCAATCCTCATTCTTTAATAATCTTGTTTAACATTAATTAATTGAAGTGCTCCCACTGGAACCATGGATACTTGCTACACCAGTTGCTAGCTCTTAACTCAGAACTCAAAATAATCTAGGAATAAGGACATCATACTCGGATACCTTGGTTCACCAACACAGAATCTCACGATGTTGTGCCTGATCCATTGATCTCATACTCACGACCCTATGCTTCGATATCGCATTGCTCTTGCAGAATCCCTCAACCAATCTCCCTCTCGTACCACTTGTAACCTCAGTGTATTCCATCTCCCAATTCGAAACACCGAGGCATCATCAATGGCTCAAAACATGATGTCAAAAACCTGAAAATCCCCCTCTACTGATCATTACCCACACGGAAATACTCATATCAACCCTGAAATTGGTTGACGAATCAACGGCTGCCCTTCGGGGGTATAGATTACAATCTATACCTTCACTTACAAATCTCATCTATTGCATCCGCAATCCAGCAACCCAATCACATTCGAACTTGAAATATGTTATCCCTAAAAATCACAGGCCACAAAGAATCTTCCAGATCACTCATCCTTCCTTAGACCCAAACTCATACATCTATCCATCTGGCACCTCGCCTCATACTCAGGCTCATGTATCTGCACCGCACTTTCTCACAACCATTTCTCTGATCGTACATGAATGGATCTCTGGTCCCCTAACTGGAGAACTCGTTCTCGCCCACTCAGGGTTCGAACAATCACCTAATTGGCACATCCACGACCTACTTAGAAGATTGACTCACCCGTCATGACACACTTGACTCTTAAAAGTATTACGCAATCATCCAAAGGACTTCCCAACAAAATACTCTCCAAGTTTTTCTTCCCTGAAAAAATCTTGGAATCCTCCCCACATGAATGCATCTAGTCACCTTGAAGAATTAGACTGACACACCGCCAAAAACCCTACTGTTCCGAGTCCAATATGTCTCTATCCAGAAATAGTGGCTTATCATGCACTTCGACTTTAACTCCTCAACCCGCCTCCCAAATCGGAAATAATCACAAAAGCGCGAACCTCATTCTCATTGTTGGTACACAATGTAGACCACGAGAGCCACTGTCCCATTATACTCTTTTTTTAAGCACTGGAAACTAATAGTAGAAGCACCTTTTCCCCACAAGGCACCTGTTTGTTCTCATCCGTGTTAGTCCCACTGATGACTCTTTCTTGGTACAAGAATACCTCGCAGCCAACATACTATCTAAATGTTCTAGTGAAAAAGGTCACCATGCTTGCTACCCCACAAGGTTCACCTTCCACTGCTTCCCGCAACAACTGCAATAGCACCATTCATGTCACATAAAGTGACATCTCCACTATCGGCTAGTCGCCCAACCCATATTGTATTCTCCCATAACACAACATCCCTACTCATCCCTGAGTCTTTCCACTTCAACTAGCATCTCACCTACAATCCCTCGGAGCTAAATCGATTTCCATCTCAAGGGATGCTCCACTAAAATTCGTTCATCATGGCCTTCTGGTCCCATACTCTTTCACATATGATCTTAGTCTAGATAATCACCATGAAATGACCGGTAAAACCAGAAGCACTAACTGCCACATGTCATGCTACTCAAACCATGTGGCCACCTCTTAATTTTCTATGAATCATGGCACCCGTAGTGTAACACCCATAGATCCGGGCTAGTCAATTTAGAGATAATAGGGGTCAAAAACGACCTTTTGGCAAAAGATAATTTAGAATAAATAATCTTAACCAATTTGTAGTATATGTTACAAGGTTTTCGTACATATAAAGAGCGCCGAAATCCGAGTTATAACGAAGAAGTTATGACCCGTCAAAGTTTCGCGATGGAACCGGCACGGCACCAGGAAGTGTAAATACTGAATTTACGATAGAGCGAATTTTAGGCTTAGCGATCTAAAAAAAGTCGTATAAAATGTTAAACCAAGAGTTTGCATAAAAAGAATGCCCAAATCATACTTCGTATGAGGAAGTTATGATTTTTCTAAGATTTGGCATAGCGGTGCATGGCCCGAAACTCGAATTTTAGTTCAAGCGGTTTTTGGCTTACGCGACCTAAATGAGAGTTTAATATCTCATTAATAGGAACTCAACGACAAAAATACATACAAAAACGGAGTCCGTATGTAATAGTTATGAATTTTACACAGACATTTAACACTGTAATCACCTCCTACTGTTAAATTTAAGATCGGTCAAGAATTAGCCGACAGACTAAAAAGGAAAGTTGTAGATTTTAGTTTTACCTACGCATGGATATATATAATGTCAAAAACAAAACTCGTATGCAAAATTTATGGATGAAGCTTAGTCTCTACTTTTCGAGCGTGGTAAATTCAATACAGTTTTATAAATCCGAGATAGATTGAGAATTAGCCAACGAGGTCAAAATGAAAGTTGTATTACTCATAAATACCAATGCGTGGATATAAATATCAACAAAAACGGAGATCATATGCGAAAGTGATGGACGAAGCTTAGTCTCTACTTTTCAAGCGCGGCGAATTCGATACAGTTTTTGTAAATATGAGATAGAAGGAGAATTAGCCGACGGGGTCTAAATGAAAGTTGTAGTACTCGTAAATACCAATGCGTGTATATAAAGAACTTAGAAAACGGAGCTTGTATGTGAAAGATTCGAACGATGCTTGGAGACTACTTTACTATAAAATTATTATAAATAAGAGATGAAATCTTCATAATTTCTTCATACCATAAGCCTCTCTTTCTCTCTTTAACTTCTCTCTAGCCTCCCTAAACCCCTCCGAAGTTTAGGGAACCTCCCTAGAATGAGAGGAAAGCCCCGGACCGCCCGACGGTTCCGAGAAGAAAAGCTTTCAGCTCGGAAACACTGCTCCAGCAAAGCCCGGGTTTTAATAAAAATCCGCTGTAAGTGAACTACACCTATACTATATTTAATATAACTGTTATTTAATATAGTAACATTATTAGGACCTTAAAATAATTATTTGGGCTATCATTATGAGTTATATTGAGTGTTATTTAATGCTTATATAATAGTAATAATAGCTAGACTATTAATTAGTCGCGGTTAACGTTAAAAAAACTAAACTCTAGTGGTATTGATACTAGGTTTTGTCGAGGAAAATTGTTTTGAGATAACGAAGCGCTGTCTGAGTTCGGAATCACCACCGTATCAAGTGAGTGCATGGTCCCTTTCATCTTACATATAGATATGAAGTATTTTATATAAACTACGTGCTATGTGTGCATATTATCTGTATACTTGCTATCTATGTTGGATGAACGATTTTATACAAGTTTTAAATGATTTAAACTGTATACATATCTTATATCTACAAATATGTTGGGTATAACATGGGTAGATGAATGATGAGATATATACACTCCGAGACGCGAAAACACTTCATTTCAAGTGTTAGGAGTGACTCGGGTAGCATCTAAGGGTGTGTATGGCCTAGATATGGAGTTTGCTCTTCAAGAGTAAACTCCTAAGGGAGTTTACGGCCCTAAGACCATGTCCCCATGATTTTATGTCCGTAAACTCATGGTGGGGGTGTTCTTGGGTGCCTAATGGTCTTACAACTCTTGTGGGTAATGCTAGGCTTGGTTTTAAGGCATTGGAAGGCAATTTGGACATCCTAAGGACCATTTGAGGAGTTTACGGAAGTAAACTAGGTGTTTACAGATGTAAAGTCTTGTGTACCCATTCAAGGTGTATTTTGGTGGTCCTAGGTTGATTACAATGCACAAAGGAAGGTTTTAGGGTTGATTCCATGGCTTAGGAAGTGATTAGGACTTGAATTAACCTTGGAAAGGAGTTTACGGTTTATAAAGATGTTCTTGGTGAGTTTACTACCTTAAACACATGATTTTACAACCGTAAACTTATGTTTGTCCATGATTCATGGGTTTTAGTGGTTGTAGGTTAAGCATACAAAGTTCTAGGTCCAATTCCAAGCCATACAAGGTGTTAAAGGCACTTTAACACCCTTTGGGAGTGTTTATGGTCTAAGGAGGGGTGTTTACGGTCCAAGAGTGTTCTTGGGCCATAAAATCAAGTTTGATTCATTTGTGTATGTTTTGGTGTATCTCATGAATGAATATAAGGTTCTATGCACTCATGGAAGCCTTTGGAGGTGTTTAAGGGCAATTTAACACCTTAAAAAGGTGTTTATGGTCCATGAATGAGGTTTTACGGTCCAAGCATGTTCTTGGACCGTAAACTCAAGTTTACTCCCCAAAAGGTAAGATTTTGGTGTTCAAATCTCGTACATGGAAGTCCTTTAGCGTTATCTAAGCACTAGAAGTGATTTGGAAGGGTTTTGGGCCTTCAAAACCCTCTTTAGGGGTGTTCACGGTTTTGGAAGGGTTCTTAAACCATAAACATATGTTCTTGAGTGTTTTGGGTGATTCAAACATAGATTTGCATGATAAGAAAGCTTAACAACAAGCTAGGATAGATTACTTACCAAATTGAAGCTTGAAAGGGGGTTTTTAGATCTAACTCGAGTTTTTAGAGAGAGAGTAGTGAGAGAAAGTGTTTTAAGAGAGAGAAAAAGCTTCAAAATGATATCACTCAATCCCTTATATAGGGGTTGAGTTTATGGCCCGGAGAAATTTTACCCGATACCGATGTTAAACGGAGCTTTTGGTCGTACCCGATTAATTTACCGTAACTCAACGTGGTCGTAGCTAAAAATTTTCTAACTAATAATTTGGGATGTTTACATGAGTTTCCAAAGGGTTTGGACACTCACGAGATCATAATAAAATATCAATTTAGATAACTTAACCCAAAATCGAAATCGGAACAATTCGCTAAAGACGAGTTTTACAGAAGGAACGGGTTACGACGATGGAACAAACTTCGTGTTGTCATAGCTTGGCACTGTTTGCAAGTATGATATTCCGATCCAAGGTCCGATGTCGGGCGGCTGCCCAAGGAATGGTTTGTGTGATAGAGTATACTTGTTGTCTTTGTGATGCATGTATGTGCTTGGTAGGAAGGTGAGTGTAGGCGAGGTCACGTATCTTTCCAATAGCAGAGTATGGAGGGTGTTCCATATCTCATTAGTACCAGAGCATGGGCGTGGCCCGAGATAGGCATGGAGTGAGTGTGGGTGTGGCCCATAGCTCACTTACCGTAGGAGCTTGGACGGGGTTCCATGACTCACTAGTGACAGGACAGGGTCAAGGCCCAAGACAGGCGAGGCCTAAGGACAAGAATGCAGTAGGGTATGTTTAGTTATGTGTTATATGTTATTTTGTACTATATGTGGTTAGTGGGAGAGGCCCAGAAACAAGAGGGGCCTAAAAGAAACAGATATGTATCTGAGCGCGGCTCGAAGCCAGGCGGAGCCTGGAGCGGCGGGGCCGTTGTAGCGGGCGAAGCCCGAGGCAGGGGCGAGGCCCGGAATAACGGGCGTGGCACAGTATATGTTGTATCTGTTTGTGTAAGGTATGTGGTAGGTTGTAGAACTCACTAAGCTTCGTGCTTACGGTTTTTAGTTTTGGTTTCAAGTACTTCTGGTAGCTGAGGGAAGAGCTCGGGGTGATCGCACGACACACACCATTGATTAGTAATCCTAGGATGTTTTACTCTGATAATGAAATTATGTTTTGGAATTAATACTCTGAATTATGTTATGACTTATGATATATTTTTTTATAAAAAATGGTTTTAGTAATGATTTAAAGAAAAACTTTTAGTACGGATTTTTGGGATGTTACGCTGCAAGGTTGGGACGTCGTTTCCTATGAGTAATATGTCATCAACATACAATACGAGGAAGCCGACTATACTCCCACTGGCTTTGACATATACACAAGATTCATCTTCACTTCGCAAAAATCCAAACTCTTTGACTTTCTCGTCAAAACAAAGATTCCATCTGCGAGACGCTTGTTTCAATCCATAAATGTTTCTCTCAAGCTTGCACAATCTATTTGGATGCTTCCCATCGACAAAACCCTCTGGCTGATTCATGCAAACATCCTCAGCAAACTTTCCATTAAGAAAAGCGGTTTTCAGGTCCATCTGCCATATTTCATAATCATGAAACGCAGCTATTGCGATCATTACCCTAATAGACTTTATCTTCGCAACCGGTGAGAAGGTCTCATCATATTCAACTCCAAGAGTTTGAGTGAAGCCCTTCAATACCAAGTGTGCTTTATAAGTGTGCACTTTCCCATCCATGTCCGTCTTCTTCTTGTAGATCCACTTGCACCCGACTGTCTTAAGACCCAATACACTCTCAACCAAATTCCAAACTTAGTTGTCGTACATGGACTGAATCTCGTTGTCCATCGCCACTTTCCATTTAGTAGACTCTGGGCCTACCATGGCTTCCTTGTAGCTGCTACGTTCGTCCAAATTTATCAGTGTTTCGTCACTAATAAACGTATCCCCTTCAGTAGTAATATGAAAACCATAAAACTGGGGTTGAACACTAACTCTACTGGCACGTCTAAGAGGTAAGGACTCGTCAATGGGTTCAACCGGAGTTTCCTCCTCGGGTTGAATGCCAGTGTTAGAGGTTCCTTAATCGTTTTGCTCTTGAATCTCTTCAAGATCAATTTGCCTCCCAATTCCCTCTTGACTTATCAGTTCCCTTTCTCGGAAAACTCCTCTTCTAGCAACGAAGACAACATTGTCACTCGGCCTATAGAAGAGATAGCCAAAAGACTTCTATGGGTAGTCGCTGAAATAACACTTCTCACTATGAGGCTCTAGCTTGTCGTGATTCTCTTGTCTTACAAAAGCCTCTCAACCCCAAACCTTGATATGTGCCAACGAGGGAGCTTTCCCTTTCCACATCTCATGAGGTGTCTTGGTAACCTTCTTTGTGGGAACTAAGTTAAGGATATGGGCGGCAGCCTCTAAGGTATACCCCCAGAAAGCTATTGGCAATGAAGACCGACTCATCATAGAACGAACCATGTCCAACAAGGTCCGATTACGTCTCTCAGCCACACCATTCAACTGTGGCGTTCTCGGAGGCGTCAATTGCGAAACAATTATTCATTCCTTTAGATAGTCGTGAAACCCAAGACTTAGGTACTCTCCTCCTCGGTCTGACTGAAGCATCTTGATTTTCCTGTCCAGCTGATTCTCCAATTCATTCTTAAACTCTTTGAACTTTGCAAAGGTTTCAGACTTATGCTTGATAAAGTAGATATATCCATATCTACTATAATCATCTTTAAAAGTCACGTAGAAGCGGCAAGCATCCCTTGTGGTGGATCTAAAGGGCCTACACACATTGGTGTGTATGAGATCCAATAGACCCTCACCCCTATCACAAGTTCCAGTGAAGGGTGACTTGGTTATCTTGCCAAGTAAACAAGATTCACACACATCATCATCCTTAAGGTCGAATGACTCCAAAACTCCATCCTTTTGGAGTTGGGCTATGCGTTTCTTGTTGACATGGCCAATGCAACAATGCCAAAAGCATGCTTTGTCTAGACTATTAGACAAATCAATATTCAACACATCATTTCCTAAATTATCAATAACCAACAGAGATTCATAAATCTCATTACAAGGTAATGCATTGAAATAAAAGACACCATTCAAATAAACATTAATAGAACCATTACCATTATCAAATGAGTATCTGAAACCTTGTCTAAACAATCCATGAAATGAAATGATGTTTCTTGCCATATCTGGCAAATAGCAAAAATTATTCAAATCTAAACCTAACCCATTACTTAACACTAAAGAATAAACTCTGACTCTGGTCACAGGCGACGATCATCTGTTTCCCATAATCAAGTTTATCTTCCCATGCTCCACATCCCTACTTCTTCCTAGGCCCTGCAAATCAGAACAAATGTGGAAACCACATCCTGTAGCAAGAACCCATGAAGTAGAAAATGATGAGTTGTTAGATTTAATAGAATACATACCTGTAAAGGTGGGCTTTATCTTCCCATCCTTTATGTCTTGCAGATACTTAGGGAAACTTCGTTTCAGTGGCCCTTCTCGTGGTAGTATTAGCACTCTGCTTCTTTGAGGTCGGAAGAGGGTTTGACTGAACCAGCTTTAGTTCCACTAGAATAGGAACCATCATAGGGCTTACCCTTTTGGTGGCTCTTACTTAAGTCTTCCTCTTCTTACCTTTTCCTTGACCAATTGCCAACACAGGATCAGCCGCAATAGAGGATGATGCAATAGATTTGTCCTTGAGGTTGCTCTCAGCAGTCCTTAGGAGCCCTTGGAGTTTGCTTAAGGTGACCTCTTCTTTATTCATATGGTAAGTCATCCTGAATTGGTTGTAGCACGAGGGCAAGAGTGGAGAATGATGCCGATAGCCAAATCTTCCCCAAAATTAACACTTAACTTGCAAATACGATCAACATACCTCTGCATCTTCTGCAAATGCGAGGTTAGGGACTCTCCACTCCCCATCTTAGCAGTGATCATGTTGGTGATGATCTCATAACGCTCTTGCCTTGCGCTTTGGCGGTACCTCTCCAACAAATCTTGATGCATTTCATATGGATACATCTCTTCATAGGACTTTTGGAATTCAATATTCATAGTGGCCAGCATAATCCAATGAACTTTCGTTACATCACGCTCGTGGGCCTCAAAGACGGCCAACTCTTCGGGAGTAATGACTTTTGGATTGATCTTTTCAAGCTTCTCGTCGAGGACATATTATTTGTCCTTGTAACGAGCAATCATGCGAATGTATCTCATCTATTCGTTGAAATTCGATCCATCAAATGTCACCTTTTGACATAGGCTCATTAGCGAGAATGAAGCAGGAGCAGTGTCGTTTACGTTTGCGTTAGACATCTGAAAATAGAAAGGAATAAAGTTTGATTAGAATTGAATACCCAATTAAATACCCAAATGAGAAATTAAGGCTAGGATCCAACAACGTTATTTACAACTTAGAAAGGGATGTCGTACTCTAAAAGTAAATAATTTGAAGGTAAGTGAATGACGATTCACTAATTTTCACCACGAAAAACGAAAAAGACATTAAGTTTTAAACGTATATGAAAACTCCTAGATCTTTGAGATTCATTGAACTTTTCAATGGTATGTTTAAATCTCGATATGCACTTCAAACTTGTGATTGGGATGCCGAGGATCAAAAACAAGTTGTGAATAACCATGCGAATCAACATGGTGCACTCAATGTCTCTATCACCTAATCAATGTGCCGGTTAGCCACGCACGCTCCATTGATCTATGAAAAACATCGAGCCACCCTTTTCCACCAATGTCAATCCCAAATTAGTGTGTCGATTAACCATGCACGCTCCACTAACGTTTGACAATGGTACAAAGTGTAATTCCATGGAATAGCATCATTTTCACATTTTACCCTAAAGTAACTAAGATTGGGAATTTGTAAAAACATGTTAGTTACTTCACAATATTCATTATACTTATAATGAGGTATAAATTCCCTATCTTATCCGTTCGGCTAACGACCCTCCACCAATCAAGCAAGCGGTGGGTGTAAGTGTGCACCCATTAAGCGCCATTTTATAGGCAGCAACCTTATACCCACCTTATAGATCGGTTTCGTGAATGAGGCCTACTAGCGATACGGCTAGCTTATTCTTTTATGTGTGTGTGTGTGTATATATATATATATATATATATATATATATTAATCTTATAATAAATAAAGTATAAGGTTGATTTTAAACTTGTAAAAATCGAAGGGTTGAAATTTAAAACTTTTCAATAATTAAACTTTTAATCAAAGAATTTAAATTTCAAAACTTGAGGGAAAGTTTTGAACTTTTCAAAACACAAGGGATCAAATAACAAATAATATAAATCAAACAATTAATTTAGTGATTATCTATATTTGACCTAATTCAATTTCTTGCAAGATAAGTTACCCAATTAATTCAAATAATCAATTTTAATCATATAAGGAATTTATTATCTAATCAATTGGTAATTATCTTGTGTTTTGGCAAGGATAATCTTTCAATAACAATAAAATTGGAATCTTATCAGTTAAGTACATATAAGGAAATTATCCTTCAGCAAAACAACAAGAAAATCCGAACATCCATCTGTCTGACACTCCGACTCGCCGAGTCACTTACTGGACTCACCGAGTTGGGTTGACTCGCCGTGTCCATGAAGTGACTCGCCGAGTCAGTTTGAACTGAAGGCTAGAAAAAGTTTTTCAGCAGATAATTAATGATAGCATCACATACAACAGAAAACAATCAAGGCTCTGATACCACTGATGGGTTTTATGCGTAAGAACAATCAAATGTGCTCATACAAACCCTAATGCTTGGATCTAGGTTTCTGTATTGTACATGAAATGAATCCAAGACTTGCAAATCCTAATTTAGCATGCATAATTTCGAAATTAGCTAATTACATCAGATCTAGATGTTTACCTCTTCAAATAGTGGCTTGAATCTTCTTCTCTTGAGCTTAGAATCACAATTGTAACTCCTCTAGTGGATCACAAACACCACAAGCAAGAAGGCAACTTTGAGAGAGGAGGGTGGATGCTAATTTTCAGCCCTAGGGTTTCTCTTAGAAGCAAGTGGTCGAAAATTGGAGCCTTGGGGTCTTATTTATAGTGCAGGCTGCTATGGTTTCAGTCTAAACCCTAATGGATAACTTAGCCACCAAGCAGCCCAAGGAACCTTCTGGAATAAGGCCCTTGGATGAAAATATGATAATCTTTCATCATAATTTCGTTTCCCCTTAGTCCATTAGGTTTCCCAGTCCAAAACTCAACTATCACACATTTGACAGTTTATGCCCCTTTATCTAATTAATCTCTTTTAGTCACTAAATTAATTCCTAATTAATTTATGACCAATACCAATTAAATAAATATGATTTCTTCTTTAATATATTATTCTTATAAAATATTAATAAACCATAATATCCTCTCTCCCTCTCTCTTCAAATTACCTTGTCAAGTTGCTTTCGTGAAGGCAACCCAAAGGACCATCAAACCGGGTCAAGTATATACCAAATATAGTTACGGACTTAGACACTAATCCAACATGTCAAAAATTGCAAAATTAGATAAAAAAAAAAAACCCCTTTCACTTTTGATAGAATTTTAGGTTAATTTAATAGTGAGTAGGTTAAATAATTGATTTTGTTCCCTGATATCGATACCCGACTTTTGTTTTATACTATTTGTGAAAGGGTATATTGTCATGAGTCGAATAGCTAGTACAATAGTAGGTAAATTTAGGTGTAGCTTTTTGCACGCATCAAGATTTTGACTTCGTTGCTAGGGAACGACTTATTTGATTGTTGATTTATTTGCTTTAGGTTAATCGATCCTTTTTATGGGGTAAAACCTGCAAAAACTTAAGTTTTTGCATTAGTTTTTGTTTCAGTGTTGAACTCACGATGTAGTCCTTAATCTCACGATGTGAGTCTAGTAAGTAGGTGATTTTTATTTAGTTTTTGTTCATATTTACGTTTTTATTTTTGTTTTATTGCAGTTGTTCATAACCAGAGGTTCCAACACCCCTTTGGTACCACCGCTTGAAGATCCAGTGTCAGCCCTTCACAAAAAGATGGATAAAAACATAGGAGAAGCTAACCCTCCAAATAAGTCACCATTCAAGGACCTTAAATAAGTTTTTTGAAAGAAGAAAGGACAGAACGTGGTTGAGTCTAGTAGACAAAGGAAGGAAGAGAGAAAAATAGAAAGCCTTGAACAAAATCCAAATCCTAAAGATACCAAATATGAGACTGAACCCGAGTTTGAAGAAAGCAATTTCGAGGACGAGCCAAAGAACGAGATGGCAGGCATCACTAATATGTCCATGGGAGCATACAAGAAGCGAATAAGAGACGATGATGGTCCTGGTTTAGTACAACCTGTAATTCCCGTTGTTGCAACATTCTAGTTAAAAGGACACATTCTTACTGCACTTAAAGACATACCATTTTCTATGAAGGAATGTGAGGATGCTTATAAGCATCTAGACGAGGTTAATGACATTGCAGATTATTTCAATGTATCGAATGTTCCTAGAGAGATAGTTTTGTTAAGGATGCTTTCTGTTACTTTTAAGGAAGCTAAAATAGATTGGTTGAATGCACTTCCATCCAGTGTAATTACTACTTGGGAACAGATGCATGAGAATTTCCTAGAACAATTTTACCCACCATCAAAGATATCTAAACTCAAGAAGGCAATAGCCAACTTTGAACAATAATCGGGTGAGTCGCTTTATAAGGCATGGGATCATTATAAAGGGTTACTAAGAAACTGCCCTCAAAATGACCGTAACATACAACAAGAAGTGACTATCTTTTATGATAGGTTGAATGTCATGACAAGGCAACTCCTTGATTCTCAAGGACCACTTACGAAGAAAAATTCGGGTGAAGTAAAGGAGTTGATTGAAGAGTTCTCGAAGCATTCTCGTGAGTACCATAATCCAAGACATGATGGAGTTAAAGGAATTGGGGGAGGAAATTCTAAAGACATGGTTTTTGTACTAGCTATGCTTGACACCATGGATAGAAGAATAACCAAGATGGACCAATCAATTCATGCTATTAGAGTTAGTTGTGCAAGATGTAATGGTCTGCACTTAACAAAATATTGCCACTTGGATGAAAGTGGAAATAAAAAGGTGCAAGTTTGTTACTCGAGTGGGATTAAGTATGATGAAAATTGGAGGACACCAAAGAATGAGTGGTTACCATATGACAAATATAAGAAGCTGAAAGAAGAAAAATATAGGCTGACTGACTGAGGCTTCTACCAAAAAGAACAACCACCTCCTGAAAAGAAGGTTAATCTTGAGTCTATGTTACATAGATTTATGGAGGCTTCCGAGAAAAGACACGACGAGACTGATGCAGTGATAAGGGAACATCAAAATATCATGAAGGAACAGCAAGCCTTGCTAAGAAATCACCAAGCATCAATCCAAAATATTGAAGTCCAATTAGGTCAACTAACTACTTTTGTACAAAAAAAATTCTCCAAAAATTCTTGAGAAAAAGCCTCAATCACATGTAATGGTAATAGAAACTGAAAAGGATACCATCTTTGAGTTCCTTGAAGCACTAGAAGTCGATACATCTCAGATTGGACCCAAACCTAAGAAGTCATGATTAGAAGAAAATAATATTACCGAAACATAAGATTCACGACGTGGGAATCCAATCTCCACAGCGTGGAGAGGGTCTGATTAGAAAAAATTTAGTGATGTTCGAGCCTATCGTCCTCCGTTGCCTTTTCCATCTCGAGCTAATATCCATCCATTAGAACAGGAGCATTTGAAGTTTATGAAGCAAGTGAAGGGTATTCCAATAAATACTCCTTTTGTAACAACCGAAAAATACAACCAATTTAAATTTTTCAAAAACAACCCGATTTCATTAAATTGTTTACAAAAAGGTTTTCAATACAAATCATTTAGAGTATTCCCATAATCACATTGCTTCAAAATCATGAGGAGCGGTACGATCATGCCTTCGCCTTGCCACAGTCTCCTGAAGCACCTAAAAAACATTAAACCACAACTGTAAGCTCGAAAGCTTAGTGAGTTACCCCCAAAATACCAACCACATACACGCCCTTCCAGGCTGCGACCTTCCGGTCCAAAACATATTGCCTTCCGGACCATAACATATAAAACATACATAACATAACAGAACAGAGAACAACCATGCATATCGGGTCTACTGTGTGACTGGTCAGCCGTATCGGGCCTTCAGTCCACCGGATCCATCCTCCGAGTCTAGTCATGTTCTTCGAGTCTACAGTGTGGTTGGTCCACCCGCACTGGGCCTTCAACTCACCTGGTCCACTCTCTGAGTCTACAGTATGACTGGTACGCCCGCATCGGGCCTTCAATCGGCCTGGTCCACTCTCCGAGCCTCGGCACATCTGGTCCGCCCGCGTGGGGCCTACAACATATCCGGACCGCTCGCTGGGCCTTCGGAACAACCGGTCTGCCCTGAGTATCTTGGCCTACAGCACAAAGCAGGACCGCCTCAACCCATCTCCAGTCCAAAAAACCATGTACACATAAACATATAATCATATAACAGTTCACATTCAAACAAGCCGATCTAGCAGATCACATAGCATAACATACTCTAAGCAGGATACCGACCTAACAGGTCATTAGCATAGCATCTCCCTATCTCTCAGGATACCGATCTCAATCAGGTCTCTAACATATACCGTCCTAACTCTCAGGATGCAAGCATATCACAACAACAAAATAATAACAACTACCCGGATCTCAATCCGATAAGGGCCGGCCTTGGTGCCTTAGACCCTGTTGATATAGTGAGGATAACTCACCTCGAAACTGTCGGCTGAAAGGATAAGATCCCGCTGCTCCAACTCTGACACGAACTCCTTCACTGAACACCAAAACATTCAATTCAATAAATACCCTTAATTACCAAAATACCCCTGGAAGACAACTGATCAACCTTGGACAAAGACAAAGTCAACCCCCGACTGACCCTACTCGCCGAGTCAACCCGATGACTCGCCGAGTCCCTATGCTCAGAACTTCCCTCCATCAGCGACCCAACTCGCTGAGTCACCCCAAGACTCGTCGAGTCCAACAACTCTGAGTCCACTCGCACCCAACTCACCGATTCATCCCTTGACTCACCGATTCTCGACTCAACCAGGAAATATTGGGACTCTTCGACAAGACTCACCGAGTCCAAGAACAGACTCGCCGAGTCTGAGGCTATCTTCAACCTACTCGCCGAGTTGTTCTTCCAACTCGCCGAGTTCCAGGCCATCTTCAAGCAACTCGTCGAGTCCACCCATGTGACTCACCGAGTATCACCGGTTTGAATCAATTCAGAAGCACTCTAGGCCATGCAATTGATCCAAAACATAGATCCAACCTCCTACAATCCATCCATCACGTAAAGTGGCAAACTTTACGTGGATCCAAAGAGATCTAAGCCTTATTCACCTTAGAACTAAGGTTTGGGACATGATAGCTCCATTATCAACACAAGAACAGGGGCTTTAATTCTCTTAAGATCTTCTCCACTCCATATCTGAGGTTGCAACCTCAGATCCATCCTTCAAACTCAAGATGCCACACAACTAAGCTTCCCACACAACCCCAAAATGAGAATCTAAGAGAACACAGCCCAAGAACGAAATATTACCTCCAAAGAATGCCCCAACAGCAATGAAACTCGAATCCAAGCAAAGCCCTTTGATCCAAGCCTCTTCTCCTTCAAGATTTCTTCAACAACACCTCTCCAAGCTCCAATTTGCTCAACAATGGGGTTCCTACACGAAATTAGGGTTTCTGGGACTCAAGGGGAATCAAGGAGGCTGTGGAGGAAACATAATGATCTTTATATAGGGCTCATTCCCCGGATTTAGGGTTTTCTTCACCCAGCACCTACTCGCCGAGTCCATCTTTGGACTCGCCGAGTAGGTCACTTGACACGCAACCAAAGTCGCGACTCTACTTGCCGAGTCCATCCATGGACTCGCCGAGTCGCCCTTCAAGATTTACACTTTTAGCCCTTCAACACTACTCTTGCTATTCCGGGATGTTACAATTCTCCCCCACTTAAATTAGGCTTCGTCCTCGAAGCTTACGGCAACTCAACTCCAAAATACTTCCACGATGCACCACCTGGCTTTAACCGGACCAGGTCCCTCAAGGCATACCCCACGAAACTCAACTCACTCTCTCTTTCCTTACGGTGTCCGACCACCGTCTCAAATCGGGCACCGGCTGTACCCTCCGATAGTCGCACTCACAACCGAGAATTACCCATGATGCCTTACTGCTCCAATTCTCATCATTCACTTGACTCATATGGCTAGAAAACCATGAACCATCGGATCCCCGATCCGAATCCCACTCTATCCATTCCATGATGACAGAAAGACCCATTCTTCAATCCCGGAGCAACTCCCACGAGTTCTCCTCTTACAATCACACACACATGTTGAAGTAGCTCTAGCACCCTCAGGTTTGGAAAACCTGATACACTGATGATAACCCCAAACATCCCTCCAGG
Source organism: Lactuca saligna (assembly GCF_052625555.1). NCBI lineage: Eukaryota > Viridiplantae > Streptophyta > Magnoliopsida > Asterales > Asteraceae > Lactuca > Lactuca saligna. Next base: position 6,717,220 of record NC_136421.1, read on the forward strand.
ATGAACCACTAATACATACCAAAAACCCTGAACAGAATCTCATTGAGAGTCCAAGACTCTCTCCCTGCATCCCTTCCGAACCCTCCCCCCTGGCTCTATGCCTGCGAAATTCCCTCCGCGCCCTGAGCAGACATCTCAAGTCGAATGAGCTTTTATTCCACTGCCGCAAACACGCTACTCAAAAACCACCGTCAGACCACTCCAATCATAACTCTCCACTGCCGCTTTCACTTCCGTGAATTCGCACTCCCTTTCGGAATTTCATTCCACCCTCTTTCCTTACCAAGGAAACGACTACCATGACAGGTATTATGGTGCTCACCCTACGCTACACTACCTCTTTAAAGCGCACCCGATATCCATTCGACACAACTACTCTGACTCTCTTCGCAGGGGCTCTTAAGCCCATGCACTATCTTCACTGGTCAAGATCACTACCCAGGGCCAGACCTTCCAATGCAATCACACGGCAACATACGCAATCCATAACCTCGAACCGATCCAACAGTACTCGCAGAGTCTTCAGCATGACTGGACCGCCTCACCAGGCCTTCAGCCAATCTGGACCACTCTCAGAACCTTCAGCCAATCTGGACCGCTCTCAGTGCCTTCAGTCTGGCTGGACCGTCCTCCGAGCCTTCGGCCTGACTGGTACGCCTACCGGCCTTCAGTCTATCCGGACCGCTCAACTAGAATTCATCATTCCGAACTATCTCTTCGGGGAGTCCTCCCGTGCATACCGTTCTAGCCCTCTAGGGGTTCCGAATTCTAACTCCATCATACATACTCGATCCCGGCCTACTCCCAGGCCTTCCACAATCAAATGCCCTAGGTCTGTATTCCGCTCCGCACACCTGCTACTCACCCATACGAGCCTGCTCTCGGCTGATCGAGATACCGTTGAATTCCCAAGCAGCTAACCAACCTCTCAAGCCTAATGACCATCCGGAGAATTTCCAATTCTCCCCCACTTAAGACACTGACAATTAACCACCGGCCGCCATCACCGATCTCCCAAAACAACAATGCAGAGAAAAACAACACTTACACGCACTTAGTTCCTCACCAGCGCTAACAACTTTCATAAAAAAAAAACATATTTCCACACTGAACAACCCGCTTGAAAGGAATCCAATCTTTAACTATCCATTCCTCAGACTGCAGAAGCTACCCGGCCTTCAACCCTACGCCGCATCCGCCACTAATCCTCACAAAGATAATCAACGATAGCTCTAAGCACTGATCCATAACCATATCGATCCTTTACAGAACAAAGGATACCAAAACAAAATCCCGAACACCACTCACCAAACCCCTAAGGAACAACAGATACCACACAAAAACCCGAAACGCGATTCCATAACCATCCAACGAGACTAGCAGATAAACAATACTCCACAACAATCATAAATAATCAAGAAAACAGGAAAGAAACATACCCGCAACAGCAAACCGAAGAGCACAACCCTAAGCCCTTGGGGGCTCCGCTCCATCCTGACCTCCACCTGTGATCCTCAATGTGGCCGGTGCTGGAGCCCGCACTGGCCCTGCAGCAAGCTGTGGATAGTCGACCCTCAAGTGTCCAACCTGATGACAATGATAACATACCCTCAAATCCCGAACCGGCACCGTCTGCCGACAATCCCTCGCATAGTGTCCCTCCTTTCCGCACTTGCGGCATGCACCACCGGACCGACAGACTCCGGCGTGATCCCTTTCACACTTTCCACAGACGTGGCTACTCTGCTCTCCCATCCTGAAATCAACGGTCTTAGACCGCTTCGTCGCTGGCTGCGACTGAACCGGAGCTTGCCTCAGCTCACGCATCTGCAACTCAATCTCTAACTCACGCCGCCTGGCGGCCTCCTGCAACTCTAACAAGGTCTCGCACCTCTGCGCAGACACAAACTGCCTGATGTCTCTCTTTAGCATACTCAGATATCGGGACATCTGAGCCTGCTCCGAAGCGAACTCAGGGCAAAATATCGCCCTCTCAGTAAACATCCTGGTGATTTCCGTCACCGACTCCGAATCCTGTTTCAGCTCCAAGAACTCCTGAGCCAACCTCTCCCTCTCGACCTACGGAACATAACGAGTGCTGAACATCCCTCTGAACTGATCCCATGAAATCGCAGTCCTCTGCGCATCCGAGTACGACCCCGTGGTCAATCTCCACCAATCCTTTGCCCCGAGCCTCAACAGGTTCATATCACACCTCACCCTCTGATCAGCAGGGCACGAACACGTGTAGAAACATCCCTCCACATCTGATAACCATCTCATAGCAACGATCGGATCCTGAACTCCATCAAAGGTGGGAGGCTTCGTATTATCGAAGTCCCGATACTGAAAACCTCTACTAGCTCCTCCCCCTTCCGCTGCTGCAGCTGCTGTAGCCGCCGCGGCAGCCGTCTCCGTGAGAGCCGCATAGCGCTCATCAAAATACTCCACCATGGCGGTCTTGATCGACCCAAACAACTCCGGCAGCTCAGCCCGAAACAATGCAGCAACCTCATCATGCAGGATCTCACGAATCCTCGCATCCAACTCGTGCGTACTCATCTGACTGACAACCTCGGGCTGTACAGACCCACCTGGAACTCCCTCTCTTGCTCCTGATCCTGACCCGGATCCACTTCCAGCGTGTCCTGAAGTCTCCATACTGAAAATAAACCACCAGAAATCTCAAACACTTCCCACTATCCCGGGAACTACCTCCCAACCCATCCCTAGAGGTCATGGTTTTCCCGATACGCGTATGGGTCCTGTGCTTTCAGTAGTACGGGCCCATACTACCTTCCACACCTACCCATATTTGTATGAAGTACTTCCACAACACCCTATAGACAAATATACATAACAATGCTCTATCCTCACAACTAGAGGAACACTAGAAATCCCTCACAAGGAAACCGTAGGCTAGCAGGCATCATAAATCAGGCAACACATCAAGAAATCCTGAAGATCCCTAGCCTAACTCTAGCATGTTGTTCTATCAAAGCTCAATAAAACAAATATCATGTATGGTATTTTGGGGTTACTTACTGGCTCCGGCTGATCATACCTCCGCGTCCTCCTTTACTTATTTTGAAAACCATTTTAAATTCTCTTTTAAAAACCCTCCTCGATTTGAGACTGGAGTCACACAAGTGTTCCTCCAATTCACTCAAACCAAGGCTCTGATACCAACTTGTAACAACCGAAAAATACAACCAATTTAAATTTTTCAAAAACAACCCGATTTCATTAAATTGTTTACAAAAGGTTTTCAATACAAATCATTTAGAGTATTCCCAGAATCACATTGCTACAAAATCATGAGGAGCGGTACAATCACGCATTCGCTTTGCCACAGTCTCCTAAAGAACCTGAAAAACATTAAACCACAATTGTAAGCCCGAAAGCTTAGTGAGTTACCCCCAAAATACCAACCACATACACGCCCTTCCAGGCTACGACCTTCCGGTCCACAACATATTGCCTTCCGGCCCATAACATATAAAACATACATAACATAATAGAACATAGAACAACCATGCATATCGGGTCTACTGTGTGACTGGTCAGCCGTATCGGGCCTTCAGTCCACTGGATCCATCCTCCGAGTCTAGTCATGTCCTTCGAGTCTACAGTGTGGTTGGTCCGCCCGCACTGGGCCTTCAACTCACTTGGTCCACTCTCTGAGTCTACAGTATGACTGCCCGCATCGGGCCTTCAGTCGTCCTGGTCCACTCTCCGAGCCTCGGCACGTTTGGTCCGCCCGCGTGGGGCCTACAGCATATCCGGACCGCTCGTTGGGCCTTCGGAACAACCAGTCCGCCCTGAGTATCTTGGCCTACAGCACAAAGCAGGACCGCCTCAACCCATCTCCAGTTCAAACAACCATGTACACATAAACATATAATCATATAACAGTTCACATTCAAACAAGCCGATCTAGCAGATCACATAGCATAACATACTCTAAGCAGGATACCGACCTAACAGGTCATTAGCATAGCATCTCCCTATCTCTCAGGATACCGATCTCGATCAGGTCTCTAACATATACCATCCTAACTCTCAGGATGCAAGCATATCACAACAACAAAATAATAACAACTACCCGGATCTCAATCCGATAAGGGCCGGCCTTGGTGCCTTAGACCCTGTTGATATAGTGAGGATAACTCACCTCGAAACTGTCGGCTGAAAGGATAAGATCCCGCTGCTCCAACTCTGACACGAACTCCTTCACTGAACACCAAAACATTCAATTCAATAAATACCCTTAATTACCAAAATACCCCTGGAAGACAACTGATCAACCTTGGACAAAGTCAAAGTCAACCCCCGACTGACCCTACTCACCAAGTCAACCCGATGACTCGTTGAGTCCCTATGCTCATAGCTTCCCTCCATCAGCGACCCAACTCGCCAAGTCACCCCAAGACTCGCCGAGTCCAACAACTCTGAGTCCACTCGCACCCAACTCACCGAGTCATCCCTTGACTCACCGATTCTCAACTCAACCAGGAAATATTGGGACTCTTCGACAAGACTCGCCAAGTCTGAGGCTATCTTCAACCTACTCGCCGAGTTGTTCTTCCAACTCGCCGAGTTCCAAGCCATCTTCAAGCAACTCGTCGAGTCCACCCATGTGACTCGCTGAGTATCACCGGTCTGAATCAATTCAGAAGCACTCCAGGCCATGCAATTGATCCAAAACATAGATCCAACCTCCTACAATCCATCCATCACGTAAAGTGGCAAACTTTACGTGGATCCAAAGAGATCTAGGCCTTATTCACCTTAGAACTAAGGTTTGGGACATGATAGCTCCATTATCAACACAAGAACAGGGGCTTTAATGCTCTTAAGATCTTCTCCACTCCAGATCTGAGGTAGCAACCTCATATCCATTCTTCAAACTCAAGATGCCACACAACTAAGCTTCTCACACAACCCCAAAATGAGAATCTAAGAGAACACAGCCCTAGAACGAAATATTACCTCCAAAGAATGCCCCAACAGCAATGAAACTCGAATCCAAGCAAAGCCCTTTGATCCAAGCCTCTTCTCCTTCAAGATTTCTTCAACAACACCTCTCCAAGCTCCAATTTGCTCAACAATGGGGTTCCTCCATGAAATTAGGGTTTCTGGGACTCAAGGGGAATCAAGGAGGCTGTGGAGGAAACATAATGATCTTTATATAGGGCTCATTCCCCGGATTTAGGGTTTTCTTCACCCAGCACCTACTCGCCGAGTCCATCTTTGGACTCGCCGAGTAGGTCACTTGACACGCAACCAAAGTCGCGACTCTACTCGCCGAGTCCATCCATGGACTCGCCGAGTCGCCCTTCAAGATTTACACTTTTAGCCCTTCAACACTACTCTTGCTATTCTGGGATGTTACACCTTTCATTAATTCATTATCTAAAGTTCCCGAATATGCCAAATTTTTACAAGATTTAATCAATACTCGCCAGCAGCTAGAGAATAAATTCAAGGTAATTCTTAGTGAGCAGAGTTCTAAAGTGATTATGGGAGAGTTACCATTGAATATGGGAGATCCTGGACGCCTCAATCTTCCATGTAATTTTGGGAATATTTTTAAGACTTATGATTTAGCTGATTCTGGAGCTAGCATAAATCTAATGCCTTACTCGTTCTAGCAAAAGCTAAATCTTCCGGATTTGAAGGCTACAAGAATGACAATTCACATGGCTAACCGTTCAATGATGTATCATAGAGGCATTGTAGATGATATTTTGGTAAAAAGTAAGAATTTTTTTTTCAATTGACTTTGTCATAATGGACACGAAAGAAGAAAACAATGTCCCAGTAACTCTTTGTGTCCCTCTACTTAATAATGTTAAAGCCTTGGATGACATTCGTGAGTCCAAACTTACTTTGAGAGTTGGAGATGATGAATCTAATTTTGGAGTAGAAGATGGTTTTCAAGGAAATGATGTTCAAGGTGAAGTATTCAATATTGATGAAGATGATGAGCTTGAAGAGTTGGAGAAGTTAATGGAAGAAGAACTTAAGTCAATTCAACAAGTTAAATGCATGAAACCAAGGGCATCCATTCCACTTGTTTTTGAAGTAATTGCTTATAAAACTCCAATAACTTGGGTAAGCAAGGAAAGTGAAGAAGACTTAATATCAAATAATGAAGACGAGGTTACCTCCGAAGAAAAGAAACTAACTTGGGACAGGAAGATGATACCCTTGGAGCTAAAGAATGAGGCAGAAATGGAAGATACACTTAAGGAGAATAAAGGAATTAAGAGAAAGTTGGAAGAAGGTGATGCGAAGGGTAAGAAATAAAATTCTAAAAAAGCTTATCTTAGACAAGTTTAAGCTTATAAAAGGAAATGGAAGGAGCAAAAGATGCAAATGGTGGTGAACACTCCGCCAAATTCAATGTGAGGTGGCACGGAGTCCAGCTCATGACTCCAATAAAAAGAAGCGCTTCTCAGGAGGCAACCCGAGCTCGGTTTGAATTTCTTTTAGGTTTGAATTTTTTTTCATTTTTTTTATTTTTATGATAATAATAATCTAAGTCATCTTACCGTTTATAAAAGGGAAGAAATTAAGTGTGGGGTCCCTAAAAAATGAGTGGTAAAATAAATTAAAGTTTTTGTTAAGCAAAATGGACTTTTATATGAAAATCTCGACAACACATCGTGGGTCAAAAGCCTACCTCGTGGTGAATCAAATTGGCCTGATTATTCTAAGCCCATAAGACGATCCCACAACAGACTTTAAAAAGTCAGGGGGGACTAGTATAGCATAGTTCACTTTTTACCAAACCTCATTTGTTACCACACACGTGGACGAAGAACAACCAAACCCCACACTCAATTTTTTTGCATTCTAATTCCACGACTTCTTCTTTATTTGTCTCCTATCTGCATTTGGTAAGAGAACCCGTCGTTGTCTCGGCTGTGCTACAGGAGGCTCTGGGGAAGTTGGAATAGGAGAGCACTCATCTTGGGGTGGGCTTACTACTTAGATGCTTTCAGCAGTTATCCGCTCCGCACTTGGCTACCCAGCGTTTACCATGGGCAAGATAACTGGTACACCAGAGGTGCGTCCTTCCCGGTCCTCTCGTACTAGGGAAAGGTCCTCTCAATTCAATGATCTTGTTACTTTTCCCTTATTTTATGCGTTTAGTGGTTAGGGTTTTTTAGAGGTCAATTACCCAAAATTGAGTCATTTGATTGATGAATGTTGACTGCATGTGTTGTACAAAGCCTTAGATTGACAGAATTAACAAAACCCAAGTGAAATTTTTGGTTAGTTTTGACCATTCCTTGGACCGACAGAATTCACGACACGAGCTCTGTTCACGATGCGGATTTGAGATCCACGACGTGGATTCTAGGCAGCCATATTTCTGATTTTCTTGACTATTTTTTAAACTTTTGGTGGTTTGTTTCGTTTTATCAATTATTATTCATTTCAGGAAGAAATGGGTCCTCAAAGGGCAGTTCCTCAAGCACAAGACCCTATTGATGTGCCAAGTATTCACCCACTCTATCGGTTTCCTCAAAACCTCTCCCGTGCTATGCTAATTAATTATGAGAATAGGTTGGGGTGGTTGTACAACCGCGAGTTCGCAATTGCTTCTATTATCGATTGGGCATGGTTACGCGGAGTTTTATGGTTATGGAGTTGGAAAGGTATTGGACAAAAGTATTTGTGGGAGATGGCTTTAGATTCACTTGTAACGGGTGGAGGGATCTCTTTTCTATTCAAGAACCCGTTTATCGGAAATTATCGATGGAGTTTTTCGCTACCGTGAATTTTGATGATAAGACCATCGATCCCAACTACAACCAAGCCCTTGCTTTTCGATTGGAAGGTGTGTACCACGAGTGCAGCCTTAGAGAATTTTCAAGGCGCATGGGACTTTATACCAGGGAGGAAACACAATCACCATTTTTGTTCTATTTTTACAAGGGTGTGTTCGAGATTTCACCTCTGGGAATTTTTATGTCCAGTTTTGGAGAACAATTTTGAATCACGAGTACAATTCTCATGATGCAAGTGAAGGAAAAATCCAGAATCTCGTTTATTGTTTTTTGCATCGCCTTATCCCCTTCTCGATCAATCATAAGAATCATGGGGATAAAGTTCCCATTCATAATTTGTTTCATTTGTGGAGCATAATTGCACCCGGTATTTTTTGTGACATCCCTTATATGTTTGCACGGCTTATGTGCAGGAAGGCGGCTAATTCTAGACCCAGTAGTCCCATTACAAGTGGACACTTAGTCACCCGACTTGCCTGGTCTTATGGTATCTTGAGTCCTAATTTTATTAGGAACCCCACGTGCTTTTCGGACAATGACTTAACTATCCATGTTTTGAGTGTGATGCGAGTTGTGGTGAATGTTGGAGTAGTTTTTTTGATACCACCGGAGGATGATGAACAAACCATAGGGCAATCAGGAGAACAACTTAGGCCTAGGAGGAGGAATGTGAGAGTCCAAGGAGAGACGGGACAACCACAACAACCACCTCAAGAATTTGAGGGTAGGGTACCAACCGATCCATTTTAAAGTCGGGTTGGTTTGTATTTGGATAATCTTAGTGGAGGCGTCAATTACAACACCCAAGTGCTCGATGCTTTTGTTGGAATAGTGTCTAAGGCTATAACTATATTCGGTGGTGCATGGTCCTTTTGGGTTGCCTTCACCATAGCAACTTGAAGGATGATTTGTTAAGAGAGAGTAAATATTATAAGAAATAATATTTAGCTATTTGATTAATATAAGTCATAAATTAATTGGTATTAATTTGGTGACTTAAAGAGATTAATTAAATAAGAGGGTATAAACTGTCAATTGTTTGATAGTTAGACATTAGACTATAAATCTATTAAGATACACCTTGGACGGATTCTAAGAGCTTTAGGATAGCTCAAAATAGTCCATAAGGATATCTATGAATGGATTTGGATAGCCTTAAGAGAAGATTATCCAATTAGGGTTTAGGGTGAAACCCTTAAGGAGTCTAAAGGTATAAATAGGCCCTTGGGATGTGGAATTCGTGTACAACCTTTCAGAACCTAAAGCAAGGAACCTCTGGCCGAATTCCATCCCCTCTCCTCTCTCCTAAATCATCTTGCTTGCTATTGGTGTTTGTAAGCCATTAGAGGAGTGACAATTGTGACTCTAGAAGCTCCAAGACAAGAAGATCAACAAGGAACTCAAAGGTATGATTCTAGATCTATTTTAATGTTGTTGTTTAACCTAATTAGCCATTAGAAGTCTTGGATTCAAAAGCATGTTTGATAGAAAGCCTAGATCCAAGCAATAGGGTTTTGCATGCGCACATAGGAAAGTTCTTATGGCTAAAACCCAATAGTGGTATCAGAGCCTAGATTGGTTTTCTACAAATTGTTGCTTGAATAACTGAAACAAACCTGCAAAATTCGATTTTTGGTTTTGAGTCACTGACTCGTCGAGTTCCAAAGTGGACTCGGCGAGTCCATTTGTGTACTCGGCGAGTCCAAGCGTCAGGAAAGGCCAGATTCGGGATTTCTTTGTGTTTATCTTATCCAAACTTTCCATAAACTAATTAGATCAATATGAATCCGATTTCTTGATAAATATAAGTGTTATATTGATCTAGTTAAAGGTAATTATCAACTAATTAAATATTTAATTTACTTATGTGATAATAATTAATTGTTTTTGGTAATTATCTTCAAAGAAATCAAGATAAATCAAATAAAGATAATTAGAATATTAAATTGTTAATTGGAATTATTTGTTATTTGATCCTCCATGTTTTTAAATGTTTAAAACCTACCCTATAGTTTTGAAATTTATATTTGTGATTAAAAGCTTTAATTTAGACAACCTAAATTTCAAACCCTAGATTTTGAAAAGTTTAAAATACAACCCTATACTTATATGATATTATTAGAATAATATATATATGTATAACTAAATGCTAGTCTTACCGCTAGTAGGCCTCATTCACGAAGCCGATCTATAAGGTGGGTATAAGGTTGCGGCCTATAAAATGGCGCTTAATGGGTGTACACTCACACCCACCGCTTGCTTGATTGGTGGAGGGTCGTTAGCCGAACGGGTAGGATAGGGCAACCTCATCCTCTCATTAAAAGTATAATAAGAAATACGAAGTAACTAAACTTTTTTAAAAATTTCCCAATCTTAGTTACTTTAGGAAAAGTGAATTGATGCAATTCCATGAAATTACACTTTGCACCTTGCTAAGATGTTAGTGGAGCGTGTGTGGTTTACCGGCACACTAATTGGTTCTAAGCGAAGGTGGCAAAGGGTGATTCATTGTTTATCATAGTTCGATGGAGCGTGTGTGGTTTACCGGCACATCGAATAAGTGATCGTAACAATGAAGGCACCATGTAAATTTGCATGGTAATTCACACCCGCTTTGTGATCCTCGGCATCCCAGTCACAAACAAGAGGGGCATATCGAGATTTAAACATGCCATTTAATAGTTCAATGAATCTCATCCGAACCTAGGAATTCTCAAAAACACTTAGGACTAAAAGTTTAAGTTTTGTGATGGACAATTAGTGAATCGTCATTCACTTACCTTCAATTTATTTGCATGTTGGATTACGGCATCCCTTTTCTAGTATGTAAATGTTATTGTTGGATCCTAGCCCTAATTTTTCTTATTGGGTGATAATTAGGGATTCTTGTTCTAATCTATCTTTGTCCTTTCTATAGATGTCAAACGCAAACAACGCTGCTGCTAGTTCTTTCACGTTGATGAGCCTTTGCCAAAAGGTCACCTTCGATGGAACGAACTTTGGCGAATGGATAAGATACATTCGCACCATTGCTCGCTATGAGGATAAAGAGTATGTCCTCGACGAGAAGCTCGAGAAAATCAACCCCGAAATTGCTACTCCCGCTGAAATCACCGCCTTTGAAACCCATGAGCGAGATGCGACGAAAGTACATTGCATCATGATCGCCACCATGAACTCCGAGTTCCAAAAGTCCTACGAGGACATGTATCCATACGAGATGCATCAAGACTTGTTGGAGAGGTACCACCAAAACGCGAGACAAGAGCGTTACGAGATCTTCACCAACATGATTTCCGCTAAGATGGGTCATGGAGAATCTCTTACCATGCACTTGCAAAAGATGCAAAGGTATGTCGACCGCCTTCACAAGTTAAACGTTGACTTCGGCGAAGACTTGGCGATCGACATGGTGCTTCACTCTTTGCCTCCGATTTATAATCAATTTAGGATGACCTACCACATGAACAAAGAGGACGTCACTCTAAGTAAGCTCCAAGGTCTCTTGAGGGTTGCTGAGAGCAATTTCAAGGACAAGTCTGTTGCACCATCTCCCAATCCGTCTGCTGCTCCTGTCTTGGCAATTGGTCAAGGGAAGGGAAAGAAGAGGAAAGCTTCTTCAAATAACTATCGAAAGGTGAAAGCCCGAGATGGTTCCTCTTCTAGTGGGACAAAAGTTGATCCCTCTAAGCCCTGCTCTAACCCGAAGGAGGCAGAGTGCCACCACTGCCACAAGATAGGACATTGGAAGAGAAGCTACCCGGATTACCTGCAAGCCATCAAGGAAGGAAAGATCAAGCCATCTTTCGCAGGTATATATGCAATAAAATCTAACGATTCTAATGATGCTATTTCTTGGGTTCTTGACACCGGTTGTGGTTATCACATTTGTTCTAATGTGCAGGGACTAAAAGGAAGTAGGGATGTGGAGCAAGGAAGGATCAATCTAATCATGGGGAACAGAAGATCATCGCCTGTGACCAAGATTGGAGTGTATTCTTTGGTGCTTAAGAATAGTTTAGTTTTAGATTTGAACAATTGTTGCTATTCGCCAGAAATGGCTAGAAACATCATTTCATTTCATGGTTTATATAGACAAGGTTTTAGATTTTCTTTTAATAATGATAATGGTTCTATTTTGGCTTATCTAAATGGTGTCTTTTATTTTGAAGCTATACCATGTAATGGAATATATGAAACTGTTATGATTGTTGATAACTTAGGAAATGATGTTTTGAATATTGATTCTTCCACTAGTATGGATAAAGCATCCTTGTGGCATTGTCGTCTTGGACATGTCAACAAGAAACGCATAGCCCAACTCCAAAAGGATGGAGTGTTGGAGTCATTCGACCTTAGGGAAGATGACACATGCGAGTCTTGTTTACTTGGAAAGATGACTAAGTCACCCTTCACGAGTACTTGTGAAAGGGGTGAGGGACTATTAGACCTAATACATACCGATGTATGTGGACCTTTTAGATCAACCACGAAGGATGGGAACCGTTTCTATGTGACCTTTACCGACGATTATAGTAGATATGGGTATATCTATTTAATCAAGCAAAAGTCAGAAACCTTTGAAAAGTTCAAAGAGTTCAAGAATGAAGTGGAGAATCAATTGGGCAGGAAAATCAAGATGCTTCGATCCGATCGAGGAGGAGAGTACCTAAGTCTTGAATTCCACGATTATCTCAAGGAGTGTGGAATAGTTTCGCAATTGACGCCTCCTAGGACACCGCAATTGAATGGTGTGGCAGAAAGGCGTAATCGAACCTTATTGGATATGGTTCGCTCTATGATGAGTCGTGCTTCACTACCTATCTTCTTTTGGGGGTACGCCTTAGAGACTGTCGCCCATATCCTTAACCGAGTCCCTACCAAGAAGGTTGCCAAAACACCTCACGAGATGTGGACAGGGAAAGCTCCCTCGTTGGCACATATCAAGGTTTGGGGTTGTGAGGCTTTCGTAAGACGAGATACTCACGACAAGCTTGAACCTCGAAGTGAGCGATGTATTTTCATCGGCTACCCGCAAACTTCCTTTGGATATCTCTTCTATAGACCGAAAGATAATGTTATCTTTGTTGCGAGGAGAGGAGTTTTCCGAGAGCGAGAACTCATAAGCCAAGGAGACAGTGGGAGGCAAATCGAACTTGAAGAGATTCAAGAATCGATAGATGAAGGAACCTCTACCGCTGGCGTTCAACCCGAGGAGGAAACTCCGGTTGAACCGATTGACGAATCCTTACCTCTTAGACGTTCCGATAGATTTAGAGTTCAACCCCAGTTTTATGGTTTTCATATTACTACCGAAGGGGACACGTATATTAGTGATGGTACACTAGTAAATCTTGATGAACCTAATAGCTATAAGGAAGCCATGGCAGGCCCGGAGTCTGCGAAATGGAAAGAGGCGATGGATAGCGAGATCCAATCCATGTACGATAACCAAGTTTGGAATTTGGTTGATTACGTGCCCGAACGTAAGACCGTAGGGTGCAAGTGGATCTTCAAGAAGAAGACCGACGTGGATGGGAACGTACACACATACAAAGCGCGATTGGTTGCGAAGGGCTTTACTCAAACTCTCGGAGTTGACTATGATGAGACCTTCTCGCCAGTTGCGAAGATTAAATCTATTAGAGTGATGCTAGCAATTGCCGCATTTCATGATTATGAGATTTGGCAAATGGATGTCAAGACCGCTTTCCTTAACGGAAAGTTGGCTGAGGATGTTTACATGGCTCAGCCAGAGGGGTTTGTGGATCAGAAGCATCCGAATAGAGTGTGTAAGCTTGAGAAGTCCATTTATGGACTTAAGCAAGCGTCTCGCAGATGGAATCTTTGCTTCGATGAGAAAGTCAAAGAGTTTGGATTTGTACGAAGCGAAGACGAATCTTGTGTATATGTCAAAGCCAGTGGGAGTGTAGTAAGCTTCCTCGTTCTATATGTCGATGACATATTACTCATAGGAAACGACATCCCGACTCTGCAGGAGGTTAAGTCCTGGCTCGGGAAGTGCTTCGCTATGAAGGACCTCGGAGAGGCTTCTTACATTTTGGGAATAAGGATAGTAAGAGATAGAAGTAAGAGACTAATTGGACTTAGTCAGAATACTTACTTGGAGAAGGTACTAAAACGTTTTAGTATGGAAAACTCAAAGAAGGGAGAACTACCGATACAAGGAAATGACAAGTTGAGTAAGACTCAAAGTCCGAGTACCGAAGCCGAGATAGCAGAAATGAGCCGAGTACCATACGCTTCCGCAGTTGGCTCAATCATGTATGCTATGACTTGTACTCGCCCTGATGTAGCCTTCGCTTTGAGCATGGTTAGCAGATATCATGGGAATCCTGGGAAAGCACATTGGATTGCGGTGAAGAACATCCTTAAGTACCTTCGGAGAACGAAAGAATGGTTCTTAGTCCTTGGAGGGAGTGATGACTTGAAGGTGCGAGGGTATAGTGACGCCAGCTTTCAAACCGACAGGGACAACTATCGTTCGCAGTCGGGTTGGGTCTTTACCCTAAATGGAGGAGCAGTGACATGGAAAAGTTCCAAGCAGGAAACCGTAGCTGATTCAACGTGCGAATCAGAGTACATCGCAGCAAGCGAAGCGTCGAAGGAGGCAATATGGCTGAAGAACTTCATCGGTGATCTTGGAGTTGTACCGGCCATAAAGGAGCCCATGGAGATTTTCTGTGATAACGAAGGTGCGGTTGCCTTGACCAAGGAACCAAGGGATCATGGTAGATCTCGACATATCGACAGAAAATATCACTTCATTAGACATCGTGTAGAAGAAGGACAACTCGTAGTGAAGAGGATATCATCAGAAGATAACCCAGCAGATCCGCTTACGAAGGGACTGAGTAGGGTTAAGCACTTACAGCATGCTAGGAGTATTGGGCTGAAGGATGATATTAGCATAGATTAGATTGTATTAGAAACGTATAATAGATAAATGTAATTAACATTTGATGATTAAATAAAGAAGTTTTATTTATGAGTAAAGTTACTATCACATGTTAGTTGTTTAACTATTGTTTCACTTTGCATGTTTTGACTTCCAGAATAATTGAGTTTATTAGGAATAATCGAATTATTTAAATGGTCCACAATCGTTCATATGTTGGGAGTAGATATGAATGAAGATTGTCGTGAATTGGTGTGTAGAGTGTCTAAATGGTGTTAGACATAGCAAGAGTTGCTGCAACGTTCATGAGTGCTTATGAACTGGTTTTGAGCATTGGAATAAACCCGCGCTTGCTGGAATCACCTTATGGAATACGATATAAAAGGTGATCGCAAGACGATAATATCATATGGTCTTAAAACCTAGATATATTGTTTATTATTTGTTAATTGATTGTGCATTGATAATGCGAAAACGCATCAATAACTTGATGTTATAAAACGCATTGTTGTGTATGGTTGGTTAATGAATAAGTAAATGCATATAAGTCGAAGTTTATCTGTAAATTTTATCCTAAGAGGGTAGAAGAGATATCTTGGCCACTCGATGATTTGATTTGACTTATGTGCCGGGCCCGGTCAGAACTGAATTGATGTGTTCGATTAAGTTCTATGTCAAATAAATCGAAGATCGAGAAATCTAAATGCTAGACTAACCATTCCATAGGATTGTCAGCATGATATCTAACAGAGGACTGTACGATCCCTTATCTAAAGGACAAGATTGATTAGATCAGAGTTGACAGCGTCTTTGAGAGCTACGATTGCAAACCGTATTATACTTGTATAGTTACTAGACTTATCCAAGTGGGAGACTGTTGGAATAGTGTCTAAGGCTATAACTATATTCGGTGGTGCATGGTCCTTTTGGGTTGCCTTCACCATAGCAACTTGAAGGATGATTTGTTAAGAGAGAGTAAATATTATAAGAAATAATATTTAGCTATTTGATTAATATAAGTCATAAATTAATTGGTATTAATTTGGTGACTTAAAGAGATTAATTAAATAAGAGGGTATAAACTGTCAATTGTTTGATAGTTAGACATTAGACTATAAATCTATTAAGATACACCTTGGACGGATTCTAAGAGCTTTAGGATAGCTCAAAATAGTCCATAAGGATATCTATGAATGGATTTGGATAGCCTTAAGAGAAGATTATCCAATTAGGGTTTAGGGTGAAACCCTTAAGGAGTCTAAAGGTATAAATAGGCCCTTGGGATGTGGAATTCGTGTACAACCTTTCAGAACCTAAAGCAAGGAACCTCTGGCCGAATTCCATCCCCTCTCCTCTCTCCTAAATCATCTTGCTTGCTATTGGTGTTTGTAAGCCATTAGAGGAGTGACAATTGTGACTCTAGAAGCTCCAAGACAAGAAGATCAACAAGGAACTCAAAGGTATGATTCTAGATCTATTTTAATGTTGTTGTTTAACCTAATTAGCCATTAGAAGTCTTGGATTCAAAAGCATGTTTGATAGAAAGCCTAGATCCAAGCAATAGGGTTTTGCATGCGCACATAGGAAAGTTCTTATGGCTAAAACCCAACAGCTTTATGCACACATATGAATATGGAGCGACCTCCCACGATACCTGTGACAATCGTCAATCCTGAGTCAAGTCAAGTCATCAAGTCAAGCCGGTCAACTCTATTAAACCTTGTGTATTAGGGTTTGTGTTATGTTCGTACTGTATGACTTGCTATATTAATGGGAAAACATCGCAGGAGAAAAGTTTTGTGTTAAAAATTTCCTAAGCCTTAGTACTAATCAATGAATTAAACTGATGAAAACCATGTTGCATACTCATTAGGAGTGTGTGGGATCCTTAATCATGACTTAACGGGCTCAAGAGACTCGCATTACGGAACCAAACACTCACAAATGCCACACTTGAAATCTCTCTCAACTATCTCTCTGTATGAGAAATCTCTCCAAGAATGTCAAATCTCTCCTAAATCTCTCTAAGTATGTGAAATCTCTCTCAAATATCTCTCTGTATGAGAAATCTCTCCAAGAATGTCAAATCTCTCCTAAATCTCTCCAAGTATGTGAAATCTCTCTCAAATATCTCTCTGTATGAGAAATCTCTCCAAGAATGTCAAATCTCTCCTAAATCTCTCCAAGTATGTGAAATCTCTCTCAAATATCTCTCTGTATGAGAAATCTCTCCAAGAATGTCAAATCTCTCCTAAATCTCTCCAAGTATGTGAAATCTCTCTCAAATATCTCTTTGTATGGGAAATCTCTTCAAGAATGTGAAATCTCTCCCAAATCTCTCCAAGTGTGAGAAATCTCTCCCAAATCTCTCTCAAAAGTTTCCCGAAACTTTTTGGAATCATTCGGGTCATTCCGGCCCTTAACCGGGTCAAAAACGGCTTAAAACGGGGTGAAAACGAGAAAAATAGGCTTTAGGAACCAAAACTGGAATGAGAGGCTTCTTAGGACCAGAGACCGAGCCTCTGGTGGCTAAGAGACCAGAGGCCGAGCCTCTGGTGGCTAAGAGAACCGAGACCAACCGAGCGATCGGTCCTTCTCGGTGCCTCTCGGTCCGCGTCCCTCTCGGTTCCCTTTCTCTCGCTCGGTCTCTATTCGCTTTCTGTCCCTTTCTCTCGCTCGGTCTCTATTCGCGCGGTCGGTTCCCTTCCCTCCCCTCTGTCTCTCGCGCGCTCTGTTCCCTTCTCTCCCCTCTGTCTCTCGCGCGCTCTGTTCCTCTCTCTCCTCTCTGTCTCCTCTTCGTACTCTCGGTTCCTTCCCTCCTTCTCCTCTCCTCTCGGTTCCGCCTCCCTCTCTCTCTCGGTTCAGCATAAGAGGGCCGAGCCTCGGCCAGATTTCGCAATTTTGTCATTTTCAGCCCATTTTTGATATTTTTAACATTTTAAGCCCGTTTTTCGTGATTTTAAAGCGGGATTTTCTCCAGAAATTTTATTTTAACATAATAAACTCTAAATATTCATAATTTAAACATATTTTTATAAAAAATCATTAATTAAATAATAAAGATCTAATGGGGGATTTATTTAAGGTAGAGTGTTGACTTTGCCTTAACTTATGACACAAGCAACCACCGCACACCCACTCTATGACCAGCCATACCTCCCCACCTTACCTATGTCACTTCAATGTCCCCTTACACTCAAATTTCACTCACTCCCACGTTTTTGAGCTGGAACAAACAACCACACTTCTCATTTTCTCTCATTTCTCTCATTCCACTAAGTAACAAACACCACTTTTTCTCTCAAACTCTTCTACTCAAATTTTCGAGATCCAAGGCTGATTTCAAGTGTTCTTCCACACTTAGTAAGTAAAAATTCATCCTCCCTATTACTATTTCACTTCACTCTACTCAAATCTTTGGTTGCTTACACAAACTCCCTAACTATGATGTTAGATTCTCGAAAACCTTCAAGGCATCTCCAAGTGTTCTTGAATTAAACACTTCCATTCTTCAACAATCATCTACTGAAATCACTCAAGGTGAGTTCATACCCCTACATTTTCATGTTTTCTCAAGTTTTCAGGGGGGAATACAAGTTAAAACACCAGGAACATAGCTAAATTTTTCTAACAGCCTTCATCAGAAAAGTTCAACTCCATTCACGGACTGTTTTGGGCATCTTAAACATTTTTGTTTTCAAAACTGTACAAGGTGCAAATAGTTCAAGTTTTTAGCTTTAAAATGTCTACTTGCACATCTCCATACGATTTTTCTACAATTTATGGTGATTTTTACAAAACTGCCTATCATCTCAAACAACAATCCGGACCAGTCTGTGATTATGGACTTTTTCACCCAAGTTAGAGGTCATATTAATTTGTGATAAAAATTATGAGCAAACTAGACACATTTTGTGAACTCTCAGAATTTACGGATCTAGTTTTCGACTTCGTATGATTTTTCTATGATTTTTCCAAAACAGGGCAGAATTGCTAGATTTTGCCAACAGCATGTAAATATCATAACACTTTGTATTATGTTGAGCAAGGTGTATAATCCTAAGTTTTAGTATTTGTATGTGTTTCCTTGTTAGATTATCATTATGAACTGAAACTAAGACATTCATATTAAATATTAAATATTATTCATTCATTTTGGAACATGTATTATTAGACTATAAAAAGTATAGTTTGATAAATTCACAATACTAATACAATTCCATAAAAGAATTCATACATATTACATACATTTTAGATAAACTATAATAGGTATAGTTTATGATACATCACTCAACGCCCTCGTACAAAAAGGGTACATCCATACAAGAAAGATTTATATTCACACACATTTCACGTAAACTTGTTAACCTATGTTGTGAGACTCTCTCTCTCTCCCCGTACGTCCAAGTGCGGGATATAATTCCTGGTAGTTATAATCAGAATCTCCTTGAGGGAGAACGTGATACTTGTATATAGATCTATATTGGGTTTGACACCCCACACCTTGCTGCTAGCTACAGTGGGACCTGCAGGTCTACGGGTGACAAATGTCATTTCATATTCGCGACGCCTGAGAAACGTTGTGGCAGGTTCACATAGTCACAGTATGATTATAGCGACTCACTTAGGGGGATAACAATTCATGAAGTTTACGGGGTTTCATAAAACCGAAGTAGGTTTCAGGTTGATAAAAGAAATTTACTTTCCATAACATTTTAAACTCACAACATTTTTACTAAGAAACGATGATTTCTCATACACTCTAGTCTTTGGCTATAAGGCTACATTTCTCGGATTTCAAGGGAAATACCGGATTTTTCTGAAACAAACGCGACATTTACATGTGAAATACTTCTACTAAGTTTATTAATAAAAGCTTATGAACTCACCAACCTTTGTGTTGACACTTTTCAAACAACTTGTATTCACAGGAAAACACTAATCAGGTTATCAAGTGCTTTTGAGGATGGGACGTTAAGGCGTCAAACTTTTCATATTTTGACAACATATTGTAATTGATTTTGAAACATGTAATTCATACAAGTGATGTAACTTTTTCAATTATATATATGTTGGTTGTGTTTGCTTAAATTACTATTAAAATTGTGGTTATGATGCTATACATGAAGTCCTCCACCCCCGGACGTTTCCGCCATCCTCGGTTTGGGGGTGTGACAATACCACATCATTACCCATAAATTCCAACATAGGAAGAGTTATGGACAAGACAAGGAGACGGAGCAGGAACTAGTGGAGCTCAAGGCGATGACAATGATTATTAGTTTTATTTTTATGTTTTTATTTGGTTTTTGACGTTGTTTGTTTGTCCTTTTATGTTTAAAATTGTAACCAAATGATGGATGGTTAATTTATTTTCTTCTCTTTAATTTGTTTTGTTGCAGATTTCGTTAGTTTTGGTTAGCGGGAAGCTAAGAGTTAGAGACAGGAGTTTTCGAGAGAAGCCGTGTCATTGAGAGTTATGATTCGAGACCCTTTTTCTTTGATAAATGGGGGGGGGGGGGGGTAACATTCATTAGAGAAACAAGTGAACAATGAGTTA